>NW_015548194.1:407877-415655 GCF_001515605.1 Sinocyclocheilus anshuiensis
CACTCGACAAGCTCGCGCATCTGCGCCGCCGCGCGCTCAATCCACTCAGCGTGCTTTGTTTATCAGCTCGTGCACATCAGCTATACAGGCGTTAATACTGAATGTTTAACATTATATTCATTGCATACATATACTTCGTAGTAGACATCCTTAACTCCATTCTGCTGTCTGTTGTTCTGTTGTTGGTGTTTCTTTGTCTGAATATGGCGCTTAACACATGCTGTATGGTATCGGCGTTTGGTATCGGGGCATTTTAACGAGTACGAGTACAGGAGACCAGTATCGGGCCCGATACCGATACCAGTATCGGTGCATCCCTAATTATTTCCAGTTTGAAGGATGTGTGATAAATCACAGACGTCATTTATTGTGCCATGTTGAGTGGTTTATTAAAGACAGCTGTAAGTTGTGATTTATGTTTCTGCTAGATGCAGACCAAAATAACCGATACGGGGAAAACTGAAAGTCTGAGAAAATCCTCATCAGAATGGAGAACGGAGCTACATGAACATAACCTGATGCAGACCATCCAAAGAGCATCAAGAACATCTGACAAAGACTCGCATGATCAGTGTCACTCATTTACTGACGCTAGATTAGTCACCTAGAGCGGCAGAATCTGAACGATTTCCAGGTTTTAATGAGGTCTCAGAGTTTTGGATCCCAGTTTATGTTGACGAACGACACTGAATGATTAACATCACACTCTCTCCTGTGTGTGTGCGCTTCAGTGCTAATTCACTCATAGCACATGCTAACGGTTTGTTTTCCATCGCTCTCTTTTTCTGACAGGATGAGGCTGGATCCACAGAAAGAAGTGCGAGCAGTAAACAGGAAGTGGAAGGACTGGGTATGTGTAACGAGTTAAAGTGTTCATATGTAGTGTTTAACTGCAAAAAAATGAGCGAACTAAAATGGCAAAGCAACACACTCAAAGAAATGCTGGGATGTCCATTGCTTTTGTAACTGAAATGAAACCTTTTACTTACACATAAAATGTGTCTGTCAGCGTCCTCGGCTTCTGCTGACCTTTACATCTAGAGAGGAGAATCACGAAACCTTTCACGTCTGTACACAGATACAAGCAGAACATACACCACCGTTTTTTACAGGAGTCTCTTCTGCTCATCAAGGCTGCATTATTTGATCAAAAATACAGGAAAAAAAATTATATTGTGAAATATTATTATGATGTAAAATAACGTTTTTCTATTTTAATATATATTAAACTGTAATGTGTTTCTGTGATGCGCAGCTGTATTTTCAGCATCATTACTCCAGTCTTCAGTGTCACATGATCTTCAGAAATCATTCTAATATGCTGATTTATTATCAGTGTTGAAACTGTTGCTGCTTCATATCTTTTTGGAACATGTGATACTTTTTTCAGGATTCTTTGATGAATAAAAAGTTAAAAAGAAGAGCATTTATTTAAAATAGAATTCAGTTCTATAACAGTTCAAAAGCTTGGGGTCAGTACATTTTTATTCTTTCTTTTTTTGAAGGAAATTAAAACTTATTCAGCGAGGATGTGTTAAGTTGTTAAGAAGAGATAGCAAAGATTTATATTGTTAGAAAATATTTATATTTTGAATAAATGCTGTTCTGTTTAACTTTTTATTCATCAAAGAATCCTGAAAAAAGTATCGCAGTTTCAAAAAACAATATTTGGCAGCACAACTGTTGATAATTCTAATAATAATTCAACATATTAGAATGATTTCTTAAGGATCATGTGACACTTTATACTGGAGGAACGATGATGGAAATTCAGCTGCGCATCACAGAAATAAATGATATTTTAAAGGATATTAAAATAGAAACCATTATTTTATATTGTAATAAAATTTTGCAAGATTAAGGTTTTTTTCTGTATTTTTGATCAAATAATACAAGTCTTACTGATCCCAAACTTTTGACCGGTAGTGTGTATATTTTTTTTTTATGTAAATGATAACTGACAATAGACCAATAGAAGTAAATATGATAGAGGTGTCATAATGTAATTTCTAGTCATCATATGAGCGTTTTACACTGCTGGGTTATCTTGTTGTATGTTTTACAGTGTTCATACTTTACCCTGGGCTAGTAATCAATCCTGGGTTGTCACGTTTTGGCATTTCACACTCTACATTGTTAAACATTGGGTTAATGTTCTTATTTACCTGTTTGCAAAGTTAATAACATCAGTTCTGACAAGTACAGCATCCGCTGATCTGATGTTTCAGATTAGGGATGCGTCGATCCGATATTCATATCGGGTATCGGCTCCGATAGTGCCATTTTTCTCGGATCGGGTATCGGTCAGAGAGAGCCGATCCAAATCTGAGATTTTATTTAATTTTTTTCCCGATTGTGCGAATTATTCTGTGTTAGTTCTGAAGCCATACGATAGCTTAATGTGAGCTACATATGAATATTTAAGTCCTTACATTAAAGTTCACACAAACTCTTTTCTCCGCTGTGGCTGTCAGTCATTCGTTCAGCCTTTAAACCCTGGTCGCATTCGGTTACAGCAGTCAGCTCGGTAAAGCTCTCTCCAAGATCATTCTGTGTTCCCATTATACTTGATTTGTAAATACATGTCTATGATTTTGCAAAAAGGACTTTATCTTCTTGCCTCGGAGGCGAAAAAGGTGGATCGGAGCATCCCTATTTCAGATCTATGGAAAAGTAGTCTGCTGGTCTCAAATTGCCGGAAACATACTACGTACAACAAAAAAAGACAAGATACAGAAAAAAAATTCTAATTTTAATCGTATTTCTATTCATCACTTCAGTGTAGGTGTTTCCCATTGCTGTTTGTGTTTTTCTCAGTTACTGAAACTAAACTTAAAAATAGCTCATGAGGCATTCAGTTAATGATTGGTTGTCTGTTGCTCAATGTTCTAGCATTGCTTTGTTTGGCGCTGCTTTGCTCATAGTGCAGGGTTAAGTGCAGTGCTGAGCCTCTTTCACAGGTGTGAGACGTTGCTGAAATCAGGGGTCATCTGTTAAAAGAGTGGCCTTAAACCAGAGTTAAAGACTCCAGGGATCAGCATATCAGAGTGAAAGTCACCAGACGGATTGTGCTGCTGTTGGTTTGCAGTTGCAGAAATGACTGCGGTTAAGTTAGCACTGACTGTCAAATAATGACATCTGTGATTGCTGGACTTTGACTAGCCTGATTTAGGATGGTCAAGTACACCAACACAACTGCACCTGTGTGGGTTTTTTTTGTCCATTAATGTTTTCCCTATTTTAAAACGGTGCGAAATGTTATTGTGGATGTGTTTACTGTTTGGTTAGGGAATGGGGCGGGGCCTGACGCTGAGACGGACATTAACCTGGAGGTGTCGTTCTCCGAGCAAGCACTTATCTACAAAGAAGGGTTGAAGGTTACCCAGCCCCAGAATGAAGCTGACGACAGGTTACCCGTGAGTCAGACATTCACTCATCAGGTTAACACTCATGTATGTATGTGTGTGTGTGTGTGTGTGTGTGTGTGTGTGTGTGCTGGAGCAGTGCAAGGTTTATGCACCACAGTAAGCGGAGTCCAAGAGATGACTCGCTCTGATTGGCTGCTTGAGGATAAAGGAATTTCGATGCTTATATGGTTATGAGTCTCAGAGACCTTTGATCTGACTGAATATGTTTAGAGTGCAGAAATGTCAAATGAAAGATTTAAAGCATTAGTTGGACGACTGACCTGACACTAATGTGGATCCTCTGATCTGTCTGTGTGCTCTTAATGAGTGGCCTCTGCTGGACAGTCTGTGGCACTGCATGCTGCTCTGGGTTTACTCTCGTTTATGCATCCATTCGCTTTTCAACTTCTTACTGGTGTTTGCCAAAGTAAAACTCCAATTATCACTATTAACTTTAACTTTTGCCTTAATAAACTCATAATTTGCTGCTTACTAATAGTTGGTAAGGTAGTTGTTAAGTTTAGGCATGCGGTCGGATTAAGGGATTTAAAATATGCTCATGCAGGATTAGTATGTGCTTTATAAGTACTAATAAACAGCCAATATGCTAGTAATATGCATGCTAGTTGATAGTGAGAATTGGTCCCTAAACTAAAGTGTTACACAAAAACAACTATTAGGATATTGCATTATATTTACTTGAATGTAGAAGTTGAGTTTGTGCGGTGTTTGAGATCCAGACATGAATGATTCCTCAAAGCAGGTGTCTTGTTGATCAGATGCACCATTTCTGGTGGATGGTAAAGCAGCTAAAAAATTCTGACACTAAAGGAGGGGCGGCATAATTAGAGACTAAAATATCATAGCAGCACCCAACTCACAACTGCTCAGAATACCAACAGATAGCATTTTATATATGTGCACATGTGTTTTTTTCTTATTCTGTTTCTCCTCTGTCTGTCTGTCTCAGGATTTTAGAGTGTCTCAGGATAAGACCGGACAGACAAGAGTAGGCGATCTCTCCGCTGAGGACATGAAGAAGGTTCGCAGGCTTGTTCTGATCGAGATGAGCGCTCTGTTCGACACGTGTGGCATCGAGGTGAAGGCTCATAAAGCTCTCAAGGTCAAAGTGAGAGGTCAGTGCCTCTGAAATGTGTACCAAATCAAATGACTGGATCAGAGAGTCCACTGTATATTTTTCGTGCGCACTTTGCAGAGCATTTCACATCCATTTAGTTCACACACGTGCATGCTGGATACGCACACTCACAAAGCCCCTTAAAAAAGAGCACTTTCATGTCCGAGCTTTCATTGGTATTGATGATGATTACTGTAATTCTGTGTGGACGTGAGCACTGTATCTGATTGTGGATCCTCTTCTGGCTGTATCCGAGGTGAAGCTGGTTGTGACTGTATTGTTTTGTCTTCCGTAGAGTCGGGTTTGTTTGGTGTTTCTCTCTCTACGCTGCTGGAACAAGACCAGCGGAGGATCCTGGGAACCAAAGTGCCTCTTATCCTGCAGCATGTAAGAGAGCAGAGCCTGAACTATAACCAACTAAAACATGACGCTAGCGCAGACCAGGGGTGTTCATAACTCATCTGCCTGACATCCTTTGAGATCGGAAGCATATATGTTTCCCAGCACCATTGCAATATTTATACATAATTATTTTGAGTTTCATGCAAGAAATCTGAATGTTACACCTGCCCTGGCAACCAACCACAACCTCCTTTCTGTATGTCTGTATTTGTGTTATGTACACTACTGTTCAAAAGTTTGGGGTCAGAACTTTTTTTTTTTTTTTAAGAAAATAATACTTTTATTCAGCAAGGACACATTAAATTGATCAAAAGTGACAGTAAATACATTTTTGATACTATTTTTATTAATATCATTACACTTTATTTGCTCTGCTTTATTTTGTGAAGCCGTACTACGTATATGGAATAACCTGGTGCTAAAAGCAATAAGCCCCGTGAAGCCGTGGTTTACAGTGATTTTATAACAGCTAAGGGGGTTTAACTCCGCTTCGCGTCGTACCTAACAACGCCCCTTAGCTGTTATAAATTCACTGTAAACCACGGCTTCACGGGCCTTATTGCTTTATTAACAGATATTCACACAGAAAACAGTTCATTTAAATTGTAATAATATTTCACAATATTACTGTTTTTACTGTATTTTTGATCAAATAAATGGTGAAACTTGTTTCTAAAACATTTTTTAAAAATCTTACCAACCCCGAACTTTTTTACGTTACATGTGATCAGCTAATTTAAGCTAGCACCGAAAAACTCCAAAAAACAAAGACATTAAGGGTTTGTTTTCCAGTTGATCTCTCACATAGAGGAGCAGGGTTTAGACACCGAGGGAGTGCTGCGGATCCCTGGAGCCGCTACTAGAGTGAAGGTGAGACACACTGGCATGCGTTATTTGTGAGGAAGACACGACTGGACGTCATTGTAATGTTTTTGGTGGTGTGTGTTTCCCAGGCCGTCTGTCATGAGCTGGAACACAAGTTTTATGAAGGCATGTTCCCGTGGGAGAGTCTCAAACAGCACGACACAGCCAGTCTCCTGAAGCTGTTCATCAGGGAGCTGCCCTATCCTCTGCTGACCGTCGAGTACTTCAACGCCTTCATCTCCGTGCTGAGTGAGTCCCACACGGCTCGAACGCACGACTCTAGGGATGTAACGATTCACTCAACTCACGATTCGATTCACGGATTTTTTTTTTTGACAAAATGAGATTGAAGACAAATTATAAATTAAATGTGTCGACACAGGATCCTTTTATTATTGCTTGGACAAAATGCTACACGTTTCTTTGTGAAATTGAAATATAACACTATAATAATATAGCACTTGCATATTATTGCTCTTTTGTTGGTTTGTTGATTGCCTCTATTGTCCTCATTTGTTAGTCGCTTTGGATAAAAGCGTCTGCTAAATAACAAAATTTAAATATAAAGTAAATGTAAAAAACAAAACTAAATTGAAATTTTAAAACAAACCCCAAATCAAATAAATAAGTAACACAAATAAAATAAATCTCTTCATATAAACAAAATAAGGCTTTGTCTGTGCTCTTTCCTTTTAAACTTAGAGGCAACCACTGCATTTGAATCATGATACAAGCAAAGATGCTGCATACATGCAACATGAGCAGTTTTTAATCTAAATTAGATTGTATAATTTCGAAATTTGAAGCAAAAGCAAAATGGTTTGACTTCAGTTTTGTGAAACTATACATAAAAAATATCTGCATGAAACAGAAACAGCAGACGAGCTGAACAAGACGCAGATTCACTCTCTGCCAGCAAAATCACATATTTGAATCGATTTTCAACCGGCTCGCGGTTAATCGTTGCATCCCTACATGACTCTATACAGTGCAGCTCAAAGTGTGTGTGTGATCTGTGTTTCTGTGTGTAAGTGATTGTGTTGGTTCTGATCAGAGCTGCCCACTAAGAAACAGCAGCTGCAGGCTCTCAACCTGCTGGTGCTCCTGCTGCCAGAACCCAACAGAGACACTCTCAAGGTACGTCACACCTTCACTGCGCATTCACACTTCACTTTGGGTGGGTGTTTTACTCAACACTGACTCGTTGACATCTGGTATTTGTCTTAAAGTCCCCCTGCAGTCACTAATTTCATCCCATAAAACTTATCTTTGATACTAAAAATGACATATTTGTGACCGTGGACCACAAAACCAGTCATAAGGGTCAATTTTTCACCTGAAAGCTGAATAAATAAGCTTTCCATTGATGTATGGTTTTGTTAGGACAGGACAATATTTGGCTGAGATACAACTATTTGAAAATCTGGAATCTTCTATCATTTTGACCCATACAATGTATTTTTGGATATTGCTACAGATGTACCCCAGCGACTTAAGACTGCTTTTGTACTCCAGGGTCACATTTATACTTTGTTGCCATGAAAATAATTCCTTCATGCCTTAAAATGGCTTGAATGCAACTCTACACTCTTACCTCATTTAGTATGCATGTATCATGAATATGCAAGTAGTCCCCGCCTCCACTGAATCACAGCAGCTCAAAGGCAAGTGGCAATATTGGATTAATTCAGGCATATATGTTTGAACCAGAAACCGATTCTGAAGGAAGAGCGAATTATGTAGGGTCATCTACAAGTCCATGTATCAGTGTGTTAATGCATTTTATGGTAACACTTTAGGGACCAATTGTGACCCTGGAGCACAAAAGCAGTCTTAAGTCGCTGGGGTATATTTGCAGCAATAGCCAACAATACATTGTATGGGTCAAAATTATAGATTTTTCTTTTATGACAAAAATCATTAGAATATTAAATAAAGATCATGTTCCATGAAGATATTTTGTAAAT
>NW_015548194.1:416532-418100 GCF_001515605.1 Sinocyclocheilus anshuiensis
ATAAAAGATACGCCTTCTTTCTTTGCGTGAACATTTGGGCGGCGTTATGCAAATCTTCCCACATAGTGAGGTAGACATGTGGGGGCGTGTTAGAACGAGCCGTTTTAGGTAGGAGTGGCTGACTGAACTTTTATAAAGAATATCTCTTTGGATTTGAGACTTTATTCTTTGCAACTTTACAGATCTTCTTTATGCACCAAGAGCTTGTAACACTCCAAAGAGAAAGGAAAAATTGAAATCGCATCATATGACCCCTTTAAGTAAAGATCATGTTCCATGAAGATATTTTGTAAATTTCCTACCGTAAATATATCAAAACTTAATTTTTGTTTAGTAATATGCATTGCTGAGAACTTCATTTGAACAACTTTAAAGATGATTTTCTCAATATTTAGATTTTTTTGCACCCTCAGATTCCAGATTTTCAAATGGTTGTATCTCGGCCAAATATTGTCCTATCCTAACAAGCCATACATCAATGGAAAGCTTATTTATTCGGCTTTCAGATGATGTATACATCTCAATTTCGAAAAATTGAGCCTTATGACTGGTTTGTGGTCCACAGTCATAATTCTTAATATTAACTTGCTGCTTATTAGCTTGCATATTACTAGCAAATTGGCTGTTTATTAGTACTTATGAAGCACATATTAGTGCTTTATTCTGCATGAGCATATTCTACATCTCTTAATCCTACCCAGTATTTAAGCTTAACAGCTACCTTACTAACCTTATTAATAAGCAGCAAATTAGGAGTTTATTGAGGCAAATGTCACAGTTAATAGTGAGAACTGGTCCTTAAAATAAAGGGTGACCTGTTTTATGTGTTTATTGGCTTAACTATGTTATCAAACAGCTAATAATGTGTTGCTAATGTTACACAAACCATATTCCAGCGATATGCTATTGATATGAAGAGTGGATTGGTTAAATGTGTGTGACAGTAGCAAACGGCTTAAGGAGAAAATGCTCAGCAGTGAAAATTAGGTTGATGAGTTTGCACATTGTTTGTCTTTAAGCACGAAAGAGACATGTAAACCACGTTGAAAGCTTGATTTTCATCTCAGGGGGTCTTTAGCATCAGTCTGGAGGGGTTAAATGTTAGACTCCAGTCCATTCAAACGGAGGACTAAAGCAGATCCAGCTGGATGGTGTTTCTGTGTCTTTCAGGCTCTGATGGAGTTCTTCCAAAGAGTGACTGACCATAAGGACAGGAATAAGATGACGCTGAACAATGTTGCAGTGGTGATGGCGCCCAACATCTTCATGTGTAAGGGCTTCCGCAGTAAGATCAGTGAACAGCAGGAGTTCGCTATGGCCACTGGCACCGCTAACATCGTCAGGCTGCTCGTCCGCTACCAGAACCTCCTCTGGACGGTACGAGTCCTCACCGTTACACCACACCTTAGCTCAATGTTCAGAGAGGTTCCGTGTTTGAGACTCTCTCCGTTCTTAAAGGGGTCATCCGATGCTACATGCACTTTTTACAAGTTGTTTGAACTGAAATGTGTGCTGGCAGTGTGTGTACACAACCACCCTATAATGATAAAAATCCACCCAGTGTTTTT
>NW_015548194.1:420123-431241 GCF_001515605.1 Sinocyclocheilus anshuiensis
AGCTGTTTTTGACAGGGTAAAAAAGGTGTTTTTTACACTACCATTGAGAAATTTTAACCAAACTATGTTACAGACTTTTCATTAAGACCCTAAAGAATCATATCAACTTGTGGAAATTGGGCATCCTATGACCCCTTTAACGGTTTTGCTGTAACAGAATCTCATATCTGACGGTGCACTACAGATCAACAGAAAGCTGCAATACTCTTTAAAAGTTTGGGATTGGCTGCATTTATTTTATCATAAATACAATAAATATTGTGAAATATTATTTTAATTTAAAACAGCTGTTGTCTATGTGAATATCTGTTAAACTGTGATGTATTTCTGTGATGCGCAGCTGTATTTTCAGCATCATTACTCCAGTCTTCAGTGTCGCATGATCTTCAGAAATCATTCTAATATGCTGATTTGCTGCTCAAGAAACATTTCTGATTATTATCAATGTTGAAAACAGTTATTTTTGTGGAAACTGTGATGCATTTTATTTTTCAGGATTCTTTGATGAATAGAAAGTTCAAAAGAACAACATTTACTTTAAATCTTTTGCAACATTATAAATGTATTTACTATCACTTCTGATCAATATAATGCATCCTTGATTAATAAAATCATTATTTTTTAATACTTCAGTTAGTTTGTTTTCTGTGAAATCACTACTGTACTGCTGTGATGCTGTAAAATATATAGAGAAGAGTTGCCTGACTAGCATGGCTCATCGTATGTGAAGATCGAGATGCTCAAATGAATCTTTTATTGTGTCTCAGATTCCCAAGTTCGTCCTGAATCAGGTGCGCAAACACAACATGGAGAACCAGCGGAAGATGAACCGAGACCGAGTGGTTAAAAAACTACTGAAGAAGATGGCATACGACCGCGAGAGAGCCTCTGACAAACAGGAGAAAAACACTGAGGTGAGAGGAGTTACACAAACACAGAGCAGTACACGGAGCTGAAGGACGGATCAAATCTAAACGGGAAATATAATCAGACATCATAGACATTACAGTTGTGTGTGTGTCAGTGTCAGCTGAATGATCAGAGTTTGAGAATGTGAGCAGCCTCCTCTCTTACACCTAGTGGACAGACTGAGTGACTGCATGCAGTGACTGTCAGTCAGTTTGTCCTTCATCTGCTGCAAGCGATGCAGTGTGAGAGAACTGAATGGACAGATATAAGGCTCTCAGAGGGGGTTATTTCTACACACAGAAAAGATCCTGTGGATACAGACACTTGATTTGTATTTTAACCCTGTAAAGCCTGCTGTATTATTTGTGACCCTGGAGCACAAAAGCAGTCTTAAGTCGCTGGGGTATATTTGCAGCAATAGCCAACAATACATTGTATGGGTCAAAATTATAGATTTTTCTTTAATGCCAAAAATCATTAGGATATTATGTAAAGATCATGTTCCATGAAGATATTTTGTAAATTTCCTACCATAAATATATCAAAACCTAATTTTTGATTAGTAATATGCATTGCTAAGAACTTAATTTGGACAACTTTAAAGATGATTTTCTCAATATTTAGATTTTTTTGCATCCTCAGATTCCAGATTTTCTGAAAAAGCACATCAATGGAAAGATAGTTTATTCAGCTTTCAGATGATGCATACATCTCAATTTTGAAAAATTGACCCTTATGACTGGTTTTGTGCTCCAGGTTCACATATTTGATATGCAAGTTTAAATAATGATCAATATGATTAAAACTTGACTGTTAAACCCGTTTCACACAATCTACTCCATGCCTTCTGTCATTTTTTTTTTTATCTAGTCAAAGCTCTTTTAGTGTAATTATACAAGCGTCCAGCTTCAGCTGGAGCTTCACGTGTCTTTCTGCTGTCAGATCTTTACTGGTTTTGATCAAGTAAACGTCAGAATAACTGCAGCCATATTTCCAGATGAACACTTACTGGACTGAAGCAGCTTTTAGAAAAATCAGTGCGTCTCAAATCTGATCATCAGGATCTTTTGAGGAGCGCTTATTTGTTCATCTCTCAATCATCACTGGATTGCATTGCATTATATGTTTGGATCAATTCAATCTCATCTTACTAACACACATTATTGGAGATATAGAGTGACGACTGATATTTATGTAATTTTATACAAGTATCTGCTACACTGTTCAAGATCTCATTACAAGCAGTTCATCATATAAATACCAGAATCTGCAACAAAGTTTGGTTCTCTGAACAAAACTGAGCTGTTTTTATCTCCATATTCTCACTGTATCAGACTATATGAACCATAAAAGCCTGATGGATGGATGGAAATATGATACTCATCAATAAACATATATGCAAACTTTTTTTTAAATTTTTTAAAAATATTTTGTCAAGTTCAACAAACTGTTCCTTTAAAAATGTAGATTTTTCTTTGCATATGTTTGCATACGTGTCCCATGTTTGGCTGTAGTGTGGAGGTGTGTGTGTGTGTTTATGGTGTGTTTGCTGTGTGTGTTCAGGCTGAAGGAGGCTTCATAAGGGTCCAGGCTCCTCAGTTCTCGATGGTGTCCATGGCCATACAGCTGACGGAGGATTTAAAGGCCTCCGATGTTCTGACGCGCTTCCTCAGTCAAGAGAGGTGAGCAAAAACTCGAATAAGCACATCATAGGATGTGTTTGACAAGTGTGAGACCACTAGTGACTCGCGGGCTCTAATGGATGTATATCCAGAGTTGTAGTCTATTGTTTTAGGGGCAAAGTGTTATATTTTCTAGTGGTGACTGTGAAATGTTGTGCTCAGTGAGTTTGACTGTGTGTTGTGTCACAGGTCTCTGTCTGTGAAAAGAGAAGATCTGTGTCTCTATGAGATGGGAGGAAACATCAGTGAGTGTCTAATAAGCATCACATTAATTACAGCCACACAAAAAAAGTCACTCATCATACAAACCATGTATAGTTAGGATAGTAAAATAAATTGATCTTCAACTTAGGGGGCAATTAGATGCATTGACATTTAAGGGAGGAGAAACACTTCCCAAATCTTTGGTTGTTGATGTCAAAGGCTCAGACTGTAGTTTGCATATAGGCTTTATGTAGCATGTTTGTGATCTATGCAGCTCGTGGTAATATTAATACATTTCAGTTAGATTTTTTAGGGATTTTTGTGCCTCAAAAGTCTTGTGCCTTGATAGTTTTGCTAGAAAGTCGCCATGTGATGTGCAATTTAAAACCAGCAGCCGGATTTATGAAACCGAAAATACAATCAGAAAATACAAACTTAGAATTTATCCTCAACATTCTTAACTTCTTAAGTAGATTTTTGAATCGGAATGCTGTTGTGTGTGTGTTGGTGTGTTTGTCTAGAGGAGAGATGTCTGGATGAAGAGACGTACATCAAAGCTGTCCTGGAGCTCAACCCCAGTGCAGAGTGGGTCATTAAATCTGTCCAGCACTGACTGGGCCTCCCACAACAAGACATGCCAATCACCCCATCATGCCACGCGCCTTACAGTCCACCACAAACAGACCATTAAAGGGAAAGCAGCAGGATTCAGAGCCTAACACGAGCGATCTGTATATAGTTCACCTCCTCTGACATGCATTCAGCCCGTCCTCTGCCACTGCTCAAACCAAACAAATCGCACACGTCAAACACAAATATGGTTTTCAGTAGATTCTTGAGCAGCAGTTGTATGAACATCCTTTATAGTAGAAACCAAAAAAGCTCATAGTGTCCGTGGTGATTTAGTCTGGTTTGGCACTTTGGCACATTTTAATCGCTTGTGAAGGATAGGTTGTTTGATTAGTAAAAAATCAGAGACTAATTTACAAAGTTTTCTCAAAAATTTCACAAAAAATCTCCAGGTCACATTTCATCCTAGAAGAAGAAATAAACTGTATTTTGCAAGAAAATGTTGCCTGTTTTTAAGACTTTTGCATTGTAAAATTTTCATCATAATTCAATACGTTTCCACTCTAAATTCTTATTATTGTAACACCCAAAAAATCTCATCAGGCATCTGGAGTTGTTCTTTTGGGTTCTTTTTTAAATTCTCATTCTCATTACGTTCTCACTGTGGTTGAAGGAGTGAAATACTTCACGATTTCAGTAATATTTTGTGTTTTTATCATTGCAGTAAGCAGTCTTTTGTATTAAGGCAATAAGGACCTGGGGATATGCTTAATTATCGTGAAAATTGTTACAATGCACATTTTTATATATATATATATATATATATATTTTGTGTCTGTGTAATTTATATATATATATAAAAAATTTGCTCGTTAATTAACTTGTTAATTTTTCTTTTGGGGTAAAACATGACCCAGATACGTTCTTTATAGATTTTATGAGATGCACCCATCCACAAATCTCATTCATATTTAAATTATATATATTGCATGCAAATATTGTCTCAGACAAGTGAAGTACTGAGGTACACCTACGTTTCATACGTTTCTTCCTTAAACATTTGATGACATGCGAGTGATCTCTTAGTATTGTAGCAATCTCTGCTTTAAATCAGTCACATGATACATTAGCCATCACTGCCAGTAAACGTTTGCACTCTTTTACATGTTCAGTCGCTCCCAGGGATCTTGGATGTACTTTTTTTTTCATGTTGGAGATAATAATGTAAGTCAGATGATATTGTATATCTAAAGGATTCGTGACCGAAACAACTGGAATCAAGTTAGATCTCAGACCTCATAAAGTACTTCAATGGAGGGAAGCACTTGGCACTTAAACTGACCGTGTCTGATTTTATTTGCAACGATGCAGAGTAGTTTTGAACTGTGATTTTTATTTTTTACTGCTACATCTGATGTCATGCTTTTATTGTGCTGGAAAACTGTGAATATGGCGGAAAATGACTGCTGCTGTATGTTTTAATGCTTCTAAAATAACCACTAAATGTTTTTGTAAATAAATTTGTAATTCTTCATCTCCGTCCACTGGATTTTATTCACTGGCCTGATTGTCAGTGAAACTGTGCAGTTTAGAGAATGAGAATCGTTTTAGTCTTTACTCATTTACAGTGTTCCTGAAAGGCTTTCTGGACTGGTTAACCTGTGACAGGTTAGACGCCGTGTGGAATGTAACGTGGATGAAAACGAGGCTTTGAGGAATAGACTTTACCCTGGATTTTCACAGACAGGATCACATATGAGAGGAGCTCAGAGAAGCCATGGAGGAAGACTTTTGGTTGGCCTCAAGAATGTTCTGGCAAATCATCATATGGCTTGGGCTG
Organism: Sinocyclocheilus anshuiensis; assembly: GCF_001515605.1. Lineage (NCBI taxonomy): Eukaryota > Metazoa > Chordata > Actinopteri > Cypriniformes > Cyprinidae > Sinocyclocheilus > Sinocyclocheilus anshuiensis. Next base: position 425,329 of record NW_015548194.1, read on the forward strand.
GTCCACCCAGCGATGGAGTCTGGAGTTGGAAGGAAAGGTTTGAGGATCTTATGAACCTGAAGAACATGCCTTCACAAGAAGAGGCAGGGTTGAAGTTCTTGCCCTGAGATGCTGAAGGCCCTGAATGTAGTTGGGCTGTCTTGGTCAACACGCCGGCTCAACAGGGATTCAGGGAAAGCGGCTGGCAATTGGCAGATGGGTGTGATGGTTTTCCTTTAAAAACAGGAGACCAAGAGGGTGTGTTCCAAATATTGATATATCTCGCACTTTACTTGGGTAAAGCCTATGCCAGGGTACTGGAAAGCAGAATACATTGTAGTGAACAGCACATTCCAGGACCCAGTTTATGGCGGGGGCCCCTATCTGAGCACAATAATTGGCAAAGGTTTTCTACATTTTGATTGGATCTGGGTGGACTAGCATAATCAAACCAGGACAAATGCTAGGACAACAGCCAGACACCTCTTAGAGGGTAAGAAGACAGACCTCTGGTACCAAGCCCGGGAAGGACAGGACTTCTCATTGGTCAAAATGCAGTTTCTGCCCTTCACCCACCTAGAGACTGATCCCTAAGGTTTTGGCTTGTGACCACCATAAAAATTCCTTAGGACCTCCTGATGCAGCAGCAGTGAGTGAAACAAAGAGAGATCCATCCAAATCCATTCATAACTGGTTTTTTTTTTTTTTTTTTAAACACCCTTTTTATAATTATTCAGAGAAATATGTATTCTCAGTGACAGCGATGTGCAGCGCAACATCTTACACAAACTCAGCTGTTAATGGACAAATGAATGCATGCATGACAGTTCAATCTTTCTCCATCATGTTTGGACTTAATGCGTTCGTAACATTGTCAGAGACTGTAATAGATGAGACGGTAACAGAAACACCAACGTTCTGAGTCTCGTCCAGAGAGACAAGAGCAGATACACCGTTCTGAGTCTCCGGCCTGTAAGGAGAGAGACATTAACAGATACATTCAATGTCCTGAGTCTCCGACCTGCATGGTAGGAGACAATAGCAGATACATTCAGAGTCTCTGGCCCATGAGGAACAGATGTCAACAGACCACGTTCTGAGCCTCCAGCCTGTGAGGAAAGAGATAAACTGCATTCACAATCTTCGTCCAGAGAGAAAACAACAGATGCAGCATGTCCAGAGTCTCCATCCTAGAGAGACGAAGCGGATTGACCAAGTTCTGAGTCTCTAGCCCAGAAAGGCAGAAGACATACAGACATTTGCAACAAGGTTCAGCTTCGGTGAGCAAACCTTCACTTCAAGCTACTTTCGTCTGCATGTTCCAGACCAAGGACCTTCTGCACCGACTCCAGGGCCACATTTACTTGTTCCAGATTTTAGGACCCTTTGGTGCTCCAGGAGATCAGCATCCTACAGCGCTTCATGTTCAAGGCTGTTGAAGCAGATTCCTGCTCTTTTCCCCAGTTGACAGTTTCCACCAGCACAACCAGCGGAAGAAGTCATCACCACCAGACTGCTCATTCAACCACAGAGAATGTAAATATCACTTATCCAAACCCCTTCCAGAGACCGTGGCATTATTGCATATTATCAGTATATGATTTGCTACTTTACATTAGATATAGCTGATATATAGCTGATCAGTTAAGAACAAATAATCTTTCATTCTTCACAAGATGCTAATTGATGGACTGGTGTGGATTATTGTGATGTTTTTATCAGCTGTTTGGACTCTCATTCTGACGGCACCCATTCACTGCAGAGCATCCATTGCTGAGACACTGATGCAATGCTACATTTCTCCAAATCTGATGAAGAAACAAACTCATCTACATCTTGGATGGCCTTAGGGTATGTATATTTTAAGCACATTTTCATTTTGGGTTGAAATATTCCTTTAAGCAATTCAATTTACATCTTAACTCTGATACAATTAAACTAGCTTGATGTTCCGTGCATAACATCTGTGCTGTGTAGTTGAGACAGTGATGTTTGAAAAATGTAACAGTAAATTAAGCTTGATGTGAAGTATATTTAGTATACATTCTAATGTCAATACACAACACATCCTCGAACACAAGACACGTTTGAAAGATGAAGGACAGGTTTTAATAATGACACCAAACAGTAAACACTCAGAAAGACAAATTGATATGGAAAATATGTAATTTAATAAACCCTAAACCCCACACAGACCCTTTTAAATTGATAAAAACAATGAAATACACTAGGAGTTTACAGCAGTTCGGACATGTGCTGTTTTCCAAATGCCCTGCACTGACCTACAGACAGCCATTACATTCATGCAAACAAGAATCATGCAGATTGTTCTGTAATACTGCTAACAAATCAGGCCAAAAGCATAACAGTTGAAGCGATGTAACTTTAAAATTATGTATAAATAAAATGTGCGTATTTGCCCTAAACTTGATCATTTTTAATATATGCTTGTGTAATGTAATTGAAACTGTCTGTTATTTTGGGAGGAGGTAGAGGATTTAATTGTGCATGTACGGACCTGGTAAAACCACTTGCATTTAAAGTGTTACAGTTCCTTGTATTGTGTCAATAATATGAACAAGCATGTTTAGTTGTAGACATTTGTTCATGATGTCCAATATGTTTCTGCAGAGGATCGGAAGAACATGCCGTTGTTGTTTTCTACATGATAAGAACGTGTTTGCGGCAGTGTGATTGCACAGTGGCTTGTAACGCGTGTGTGTACTGGTGAAATGGTGTCTGGATGCAGTGTGGCGCAGACAGCTGTCCGCCTCTCATGAGGTCACACACAGCATTCAACATGGCCTTCAGCTGGGCTTTATCTGCAGAGAGAGAGGTCAAGCACAAGAGACATAACATACATGAGTGTCGACTCAAGACATCAAGATGTGAAACTACCATGTTCTTACAGTTTCGTCATATTCATTCAACCCTTTATTTGACTTTCAGTAGCTCTTAGTATTGTGTTTGTTGGTTTACCTTCCCTGTGTTTTCTTTTCCACTGCGTCAGCCAGAAGCCCGTCAGAGTCACATTGTGGAATATAAAGGATTTCTGCATGACGAAATAGAATATAAATGTTTACAAAGTTTGTTTTATAAACAGGAATGTTCAAGGTTCAATACAAGTTAAACTGTTTTGGTACATACAAGGAAATAAAATACTGTACATGAAGATCATAAACTCACAGCTGGGATCTGGAGGGGTCTTTTGGACATCCCTCCGTATGTGACCATTGTGCCTCCATAACTGAAGATAAAAAAGATTTTCTTTCATTTTCTTATAAACTACTGTAAAACTGCAATATGTGAGACACTTACTCAAGATTAGAGAACACAAGTCCTCCGCTCAAGCCTCCTACACAGTTCAAGCCCAGTTTAGGTTTGGGAACCTCCTAAGAAAAATGTCTGATTACGCAATTCTGTAGAAATCACTGAAAATGTATTTTGTTGCAGAAGAGTAGAATCCCCCACCTCAAAGACCCGATGAAGCCCTGTTGACATGACTTCCTCTTCTGTCACCACATAATCAGCTCCCAGTGACTGAAGCTCATCGATCAGCTCAGCACGGTTTGGTCTGAGTTCAAGAAACAGTTTGAGAGATCCATTATATGGGACTTTGTACCACATGGGATTATTACAAAGTACTTCTTTGTCTGTAATGAATTTGTTGCCTGTTGCTTTGCTCCAAAGGTCTTCTGTACCTGTCTCTGATGATGTTGATGGTTTTCAGGCCCAGTGCTGCAGCGATCTGAATAACAGCCTGTCCCACTGCACTGTTAGAGGCGTTCTGAATCACTGTACAACCTACAGACACACAGATCATAACAAACCACTGATAGCCATGGATAACATTTGGTAAGATAGAAATAATAAACCATTACATGAGTTTTCATACCAGGGGTGAGTGTTTGAAAGTCATGCAGCATCCTGTACGCAGTGCAGGGGTTCACGAAGATGGTGGCGGCCCCCAGAAGAGAGACATCTTTAGGAACAGAGATGATCTCATCCTCTTCACACACAGCACCTGTCCTCCATGTACCTGACACACACACAAATGCACAGTCATTAAAATGAAATACAAAGTTCTGTTATGAAACTCTAGATGGCGCAGGCTGATAGGTTCTAACTCAATCTGATATAATAACATGATTATTCACATGGTGCAGCCGATTGGTTTTAGTTGCATCAGCAGCCATTGAGCTTGCTGTTTAACATTCAAATACTTGGCTACTTCAGAAAGCCTCCACCTTCCCCAGCTCCACCTGTATAGATCTGCTGCGGGATGATTTCATGTATAGGGTTATTTCATATATGCTACATGTGCAGCAGCAGTATTTTTTACATGTTCACAGCAGCATGTCTGTGGATGTATTGGCAGTACCTTGGTACTTGTTCTGCCACAGCAGCAGCATAGCAGATCTATTCCGCCAAGACCAAACACATTAACATTACCATGTACAGTGGGTACGGAAAGTATTCAGACCCCCTTAAATTTTTCACTCTTTGTTATATTGCAGCCATTTGCTAAAATCATTTAAGTTAATTTTTTTCCTCATTAATGTACACACAGCACCCCATATTGACAGAAAAACACAGAATCGTTGACATTTTTGCAGATTTATTATAAAAGAAAAACTGAAATATCACATGGTCCGGGGTCTGAATACTTTCCGTACCCACTGTATATTACCATGCTAAAGTCTCAGAGAGTTTTCATGACAGAAATTATGTGTTGTCTTTACTTTGTAAATTAAGGACAGTTTTACTATAAGAAGTGTTTTAATTATGTTCCCCTCAATCTATATCCTCATATTGAAATGATAATGTCTGCTGATATGCTGTTACTATTGTGTAGTTTGGTGATGCAAAGAGTGAAAATTAGACAATGGAACACACTTATTAAACATGGGTACGGCATACAGAAGGTGAAAAGATTTAGAGTAGTGATGCCGAAGTTGCTTCTTTGTTGGGCAGGTAAGGGAATTAGTTATTGTGTAGACATTCTCTAAAACATTAGTATGAGTATAATGGCTCATTTCCACCAAGTGGTATGGTTCAGTACAGTACAGTACGGTACACAATTATTTCCGTTTCCATTGTCAGAAGTTGTGAATGGTACCAAAATAGCGAACCGTACCATACCACTTTTTTGGTACCCCTCCATTGGGGTACCTAGCACAACAAAAGGTACCAAAAGGGTGGAGCTAAACTCACTGCAGAACGTTGATTGGTTGACTAGAATTGTCACTTGCGTGTGTTACAAGGGGAATGAAGCATCTCCTTCACTCGTTCCGCCATGCTGTTCATGCGTGTTGGGCTTGTTTACATCCGAGAGTGCAAACACAAAAAAAATAACACTGTATTTTATAATTGTATATTTTCACACACATACACACAGACAATAGCCGTTTCTCAATAATCGTTCTTGTCTGTTCTTGTGGACTTGTGAAACGGCATCAGCCGTTACACAAAAACCCGCATAATTTTCAAAATATTACTGTTATTGTCATGAAATGTAGTTCTGTCATGACAACTCTCGGAGGGATTGGCATGGTAATGTACATGACAATTTTAATGTATTTGGTCTTGGCGGAATAGACCTGCTATGCTGCTGCTGCGGCAGAGCAAGTACCGAGACTTGCAACTGCCAATACATCCACAACATACTGCTGTGAGCATGTAAGAAATATTGCTGCTGCAAATATAACATACATGAAATAACCCCCATATAGCATACATGAATCACCTCGTAGCAGACCTATACAGGTGGAGCTGGGGAAGGTGGAGAGTTTCTGAAGCAAGCTGCACTGCTACGGCAAGCTCTAGTCATATATTTGAATGTTGAGCAGCGAGTTCATTGGCTAAGAGAGAACCAATCAGCCATGTGATAATGATGTCATTATGTCAGATTGAGTTAGACCTATCGGACTGGGC
>NW_015548194.1:432046-443393 GCF_001515605.1 Sinocyclocheilus anshuiensis
TCATGAAATGTAGTTCTGTCATGACAACTCTCGGAGGGATTGGCATGGTAATGTACATGACAATTTTAATGTATTTGGTCTTGGCGGAATAGACCTGCTATGCTGCTGCTGCGGCAGAGCAAGTACCGAGACTTGCTATTGCCAATACATCCACAACATACTGCTGTGAGCATGTAAGAAATATTGCTGCTGCAAATATAACATACATGAAATAACCCCCATATAGCATACATGAATCACCTCGTAGCAGACCTATACAGGTGGAGCTGGGGAAGGTGGAGAGTTTCTGAAGCAAGCTGCACTGCTACGGCAAGCTCTAGTCATATATTTGAATGTTGAGCAGCGAGTTCATTGGCTACCAATACAGGAGAGAACCAATCAGCTGCGCCATGTGATAATGATGTCATCACGTCAGATTGAGTTAGACCTATCGGACTGCGCCATCAGAGTTTCATGCCAGAACTCTGTATTTTTAAGAGTTTTTCAGGTGAGAATGTAGTTGTTTAAAACTCAAATCTGCAGTTTATTTATAACGATAGCGCCTATTTGAAAATTTGCTATGCCGATTTAGGAGATGTGAGCTCCAGGCGATCACTGGGCGCTCAGTGCTCATGTATCCCACCGAGAGCAGCCTTACCTCGGCTAGTCCTTCTAAAATTTTCCACTGGCTCTGATGTCTCTGTAGTGGTTAAACATGAGATATCATTCGTTTTGGGTATATCTAACAGACAATCTTTGGTCTCATGAATCTATTATTTGTTCCTGGTCATATCGTTTTGACTGAGCACAGTTTTATAAGTTATGTTTCATAACTATATATTTATTAAACATTACCACAGTACAGTGCTTACTTTGTAGCATACGTTTGACTCAATTGTTTGCTTTTGTCTTTATTTCCTATTATACAAACCTTTCATACTTTTATAATGGTTATTATTGTTAATTAAAACAGACAATTAACAAAAAGAGGCAGTGTATTGAGAAATGCCTGTTGTCGCGCTTTGTTCTTCATGCGAGAAGGATGTCGATTGCCACTTTCCAGCATACACCATGCCTATCAAATAAGGGTACTGTTGGCAGTGGAAACGCAAGCCGGATCAGGGTGTTCCGTCCCGAATTGTACCGTACTGTACTGTACTGTACTGACCCGTACCGTTCGGTGGAAACGAGACATTTATATCTCTGAGATGATCAGGTTGATCCACGTCAATAGTTGACAGTGCAGTGTCTAACATCATTATGGTTAGTAGCACTGATTCCTATACAAACTACTAAGGGAGGCCCCATATCGCACCAAATTGTCCCTATTTACTTAATGCAAGTTCCTTGTCTTATCGTGAGCAATTAATCGGGGCATGTTACACACATTAAATAAAGAGTAAGACTAAAAATATTCCCTTTTGATTATGGTTCACTCAATAGATCCTGAATCCCTGTAGAATTACGCCAATGCAGGTACACTGACCAATGACATTCAAGCCTGCCATTTCTATATGAATATAAACAGCTGCCAAATGGCTAATCTTTTTCCTTTAGGACTGCGATAAATCCACTCTGCATGTCAGAGACCCATCCAGCCTTCTGAATCAGAGCATGGTTCGTAAATTGCTTAGAACTGCTTGTGGTGTATTTGACTCTGAGAGCTTTTAATACAGATGTGCAGAACTGCCATGTTCTTATCCAAACAGACAAATGGTGGTATTCGTGAGCATCAGTTGTCAGGGGGGTGTCGGATCATGACTGATGATGGATGTAGTGCAGCATCTGCTCTTTTGGACCCATCAACACCTCCTCTCCTTGTGATATGGTGGAATTGCAGCTCAGACCTGCTATCATGCCAAGGCCTGATACCAGGAGAATGGAGACTGGATCCTCATACAGTGTTGAGGATATGGAAAGTTTTCGCCAAAGAGAACATGGACCTATTTGGCTCCACAGAGATGGCTCATTGGCCCCTGTATCTCCACTTACAAAGGGCATTAAGTAGAATTAAGCAGACAAAATCCATGCCTGCAGGGCAGGGGTGTCCAAGTTATAAAACCTGGTGAAAGTAGACGGCGACGACCGCACAAATATCACCAATAGAAATCCCACTGAACCAAGCCCAGGAGGAGGCCATTCCTCTGGTGGAGTGGGCACTCACACCTATAGAGCACTGCAAGTCTGCTGAAGTGTAAGCCAAGACTATAGCATCCACTATCCAGCGAGATAGTCTCTGCTTCGTAACCAACAGCCCTTTAGAGCGGCCTCCGAAGCACACAAAGAGCTGCTCTGAGTGTCCAAACAGGCCAGAGCGCTGGACATCCACTCTAAGAGCCCGAACCAGGCAGAGTAGATTGGGACCCTGCTCACCATCTGGACTGGGGAGCACTAGAAAGGTGATGACTTGTGCTATAAGCGGAGTGAAGAGCACTTTCGGCACATAGTCGTGTTTCGGTTTGAGGACGACTCTACAGTCGTTAGGCCCAAACTCAAGACAGGAAGCACTGACTGAGAGTGCTTGCAGGTCACCCTTGAACTTGACTTGACAGACGCTAAAGCCAAAAGGAGAGTGGTCTTAAGTGACAGGGGCCGCAGAAACTTAACGACTAAGTCATTTATGCCGATTGACTGGCCAGCCACGAGAGAATGATTCGCCGTGATGGCTGCCACATACACTTTGAGCGTGGAAGGGGTGCGCCCCTTATCCAGCAGCTCTTGTAGAAAGGTTAGCACTTGGGACACTTCACAAGAGGATGGGTCCTCGTTCCGTGCTGCACACCAGTCAGAGAAGACTGACCATTTAAGGGCATAAAGACGTCTTGTAGACAGAGCTCTAGCTTCCAAAATGGTATTAGTTACACTCGCGGAGAGCTGCAAAGACTCCCGTCGAGGGGCTAAACATGAATGTTCCACAGCTCTGGCCGGGTATGCCAAATCATGCCCTTCGCTTGCGAGAGAAAGTTCTCCCTCAGTGGTATCGGCCAAGGGGCTGCCAACAGCAGCTGAATCAACTCAGGGAACCACATCTGGTTCCTCCAGAGTGGGGCCACCAGGAGGACTGAGCATTTGACTTCCCTGTCCCATCTGATGACCTGAGGAAGCAGGGCAACCGGAGGAAAGGTGTACAGGCGAGTGCTGGGCCAATCATAGGCCAGGACATCTTGCTGTCTCGAAAAGTAGATTGAGCAGTGAAAGTTGTCTTCTGAGGTGAAGAGGTCCACCTCTGCCCTCCCGAAGACAGACAAAATCATTTGAACCATTTGGGGATGTAGTCTCCATTCTTCTGGAGCTACATTGTCCCTGGACAGCATGTCTGCCCCCTGGTTCAGTCTGCCTGGCACATGAACTGCTCTCAGTCAGAAAAGAGTTTGCCCTGTGACCACACTGTAAAGAAATTACTGTAAAATTTACAGTAACTTACTGGTAATTTTGGTTGTCAGTAAGACTGTAAATTTACAAAAGTACTGTAAATCAATAATTACAATTGTACTGTAAAAATAAAGCAAACTCTTGTATGCTGTAAAATTATTTTATTTTTTTACAGCTATCACTGTAAAATTACAGTAGAAACGTTTATGAATGTGAGTGAAATTACACGAGCACAAGAAATTAGAGTCAATATGTTTCACTGCTGTGATGGTATGTAAACATTTGCTTAACGTATTTCATTTGAATCCACTGAGAAGGAATATTTCTTAGAACAAAACTGCAAACACTTAATGTGTAATAGTAAAGTTACTAAAAACATGACTTTAATTCAAATCGTTGCAGTTCAACATCAGCTATAGCACACATGTATGTGCTGAAGTACTTAACAAAGAGATCATCACTGCATCAACTCCACATTTACTGCCTTTAAATAAAGCAGCAGAACATCAGTGTTTGCGGCATATCATTGACTGAAGCACAGGCTCTATTCTCTAGCACAATGGTGACCCACAAAACTACATTAAACTAAAAGATCTCTCTTGTGCAAAAACGCATTAATACAGTTCAGTTCAATATTTACTCTCCTTATAGATAATTCTGTGATTAATTAAGTGATGATTGTGCTTTAGAGATTAACAGCTGCTGTTAACAAGCAGAATCGCTGAATGAAAGAGAAACACCAGAACTACAACTGACTTCAGCCACAGCCTTAGATGAAATCAACTGAAATAAAAGACATTAAATCTCTCAAGATACAGCCTTAGATGAAATCCACTGAAATACAAGACATTAAATCTCTATTGAAGATCTGATTAAACAACTCCACAAACAGCATTACCAGCTTCACGCATTACTAACCACACTGACACTATTTCTGTCAGATGTCTACAGAAGATCTTATTGAGAATTAACAGAAGGTTAGAGTTAGATCAGTGTTTGCTTTAATTAGGCTCTTGAATCTTTTTAAGATTCTTAAAGAAGAAGACTTTTTAACATTAACTTTTCATTGGCTGCTGTAACCATGTGTTGTTAAACACATTTGTTGTGGCAAAAACAAAGGCAAGACAAAATTTGTAGTGTTGTTGATTATGTTTTGCTAATGATGTAATTGTCATTAAACACCAGCTTCATTGATTTCATCAGGTGTCTCTTCTCTTACAAAACAATGTTACACTACATTAGAACAAAACAAGCAAGCTGTTATGAAAGATTGTTTAAATAAAAAAAACACACACATCAAGAATCAGCGTATGAATCTCAGCAACGGTGACAATCAACAGAATACATAAACAGATCAACTCTGAACATCACAAAACACGCTACTATAACTCAACAAAAAAGAAAAGCACAGTAAGAATTAAAGAAATAAGTGGACAATTCAGCATAATTTATTCATGCTGCAATGCATGCTGGGAGTCATGGGTGAGTTTTGTACTGTGCTGGTACCCAGCATGCATTGCAGCATGAAGCTTTTGATTGTCACCATTGTTGAGATTCATGTGCTGATCCTTGATGTCTGTGTGTGGCTAAATGTTGCAGTAGTACTAAAGATTTTGAGTATAAAACGGTGTTAAACTCCTTCAGTAGCAGTTTGTCATATTATGCATGGTCATATAGTTTTTGTAAATAACTCCATGTCATTAAAGATTAGCCACTGAATGAGATCACTGAATCAAGCCACTAGATAATGATTGCTCCATTATCAATAATTAACCAAAACCACATACTCACACATTTTTTTGGTTTTTCTTGCTATAACAAATGTATTTTACAAACACAGTTACATCAACCAAAAACACTTTGCGTTAAAAAGTCAAGGGTCAAGAGCCCAACTGGAACAAACCCTAATCACCATAATGGTGAGGCCAAACGAAACGTTTTCAATAAAACATCTAAACCTCTTTTAATTCTCAAATAATTTTTGTAGATATATGACAGAAACAAAGTCAAATTATAATGCGTGACGCTGGTAATGCTGTTTGTGGAGTTGTTTAATCAGATCTTCAATAGAGATTTAATGTCTTGTATTTCAGTGGATTTCATCTAAGGCTGTGACTGAAGTCAGTTGTAGTTCTGGTGTTTCTCTTTCATTCAGTGATTCTGCTTGTTAACAGCAGCTGTTCATCTCTAAAGCACAATCATCACTTAATTAATCACAGAATTTTCTATAAGGAGAGTAAATATTTAACTGAACTGTATTAATGTGTTTTTGCACAAGAGAGATCTGTTAATGTAGTTTTGTGGGTCACCATTGTGCTGGAGAGGGGTAGAGGTAGGCTCCTCCCCTTTTGGCAGACTGAAGCGCCATTGGTTCGTGCAGCTACACGAGCATGAACAAATCAGGCTTCGGTATCAGAGTAAACAGGAGTTTCCCCATTCGAAATGGACCCTCGATACAAGGAATGAGACATTGCATAGCTTGCCACATTATATGCATGAACTTCAGGATGAGCACATTGCTCTCAGTCACACATAAAGATTTGGAGGTAATGACATTCAGCAGCCGATTATATTTATATGAACACATCAGGTGTGAACGCCTGCATTGGTGTGATTCAATAGGGCTAAGTGATTGTTCAAGAGAAAGTTTCCCCCCATAGTGTCAGTTGCTGACACTGTGTCTCATTCCCTGTATCTTGGGGAACCAAAGGATAAATTCATAACCAGAGACGTTTCTTCAATGCTCCAGGCTATAGGCTGTTTTTAATTAATTGCAATTTTTTCTTTGAAATCTTTTGTAAGAATTCAATATCTTGTTCCTCCTCTGAAAGGACGTTCCTTTGGGACTTGTGCCACCAAGAATTCTTGCTTATCAACCACCTGTCATCAAATTTCAATCAAGACCCACCTTAAATATTTTTGGATTTCATTGCAATGCACTTGGAAATACACACATTTTGGAACTGAATTCCATGTTGACTTCAACGTTTTGATGTTTTTTTTAATCCCTAAACTGAAACGCTGAATATCTCCTCACCAAAGCCGGCATCTATGGGCACGGCCCAATCACCAAGTCTGAGAGATGTGACATCACTGCCCACCTCTATCACTTCTCCCACCCCCTCATTCCCCCCCACCGCTGGGAGGGGGCACAAGATCGGGTACGAACCTATGGAGACAAGATCATGTTCAGCCTCCATCAACCCAAAGCGTAGAACAGAATTTCTATAAAATAACATCAGATTTAACCATCACTAGACTGAAAGGATGTAAACAGACATGAAGGTGTATGAGTGGTGGCTTTACCCTGGATCATGTTCATGTCTGCAGGATTGACTGGTGCTGCGAGCATGTGGACCCTCACAGAACGATCTCCTACTGGAGGCAGCAGCAGCTGCTCCATCCTGAAGACAAATGACGAGTCAATGAGCATCATTTCACAAGTGTCCTGCAGTTAATCTATGCGCTTACCAAAGAGAGTATAACATGGAGTCAGTGCTACAATATATTAAAAAACATCAACATGAGGAAGACTTTGATTCAGATTGCTGGTTCATGCCAATCATGGTTTAAAAATACTGTTTCCAAATATCATTAAGGACCTCAGATGAAATTACCTTGGTAGAATCCCAAATAAATTTTGCAATGAACATTTTTTTAAATTTTATAATTAAGACTACTTATCATTGCAGTACATCTTAATCCACTGCTATGAACTAATACAAGCATATAAACAGTCTGATATCTCCATACCTCACAGTATCGATGTTATCTGAGTGTTCTCTGTAAACTAAAGCCGAGCAGTGGCGAGTCTCTCTCCACACTGTAGAGCATTTCTGATGGTTTCTCAGCAGGATCGTCCCAGCATGGATGGCTCTGTGCAACAGACTTCTGATGAGCATGACTCGTTCTCTTCTGCTGTCCTCTGCTATGAGTTAAAAGGTCTTCAACATTTGTACACTGTTGAAAAAAAAAAAGTGTACTTCCTTGTTTTTTCCACTGTTGTAATTCCAGACTGTGTGTGGTGAGGAAACAAACCACTGCACTCTTATAGATTTTATAGTTCTGCTTTGTTTTTTTGGACAGGAAACCACACTGAGTTAACTGATTTGTATGAATACAAGCTGTTTTGTGTGTGTGTGTGTGTGTGTGTGTAGTGTATATGTAATATGAAATGTACAAACCGCTAAATTCTCCGAGTGTAAAGTGTGAACATTTATAGGAAGACAGAAAATTCTATTCATCTTAATTCCTCAATTTTCCAGAGTAAAATGAAAGACAGATGTTCAGTCAGTTTCTTTAGGCCCATCAGACTGTGTGATGTCTATAAAAATGATCATTCATTTCATGATGCATGAGAATAAAAGTAGCCTGAGAACCAGCCCTTGTGGAACACCATGTGATATATCATGTCTCCCATGTACAGTCACCTGAGAGACAGAAAGATCAAAAGCTGTTTAAAAGACTTAGTATTTAACAGTGGTCTATTGTATCAAATGCTGTACTTAGCCCAAGACTAAAATTGAAGCTTTATTATGACCTGTCCTACAAACAAGTAAAATTTTTTTTAATCTGAATATTATTTTCATCTAAGAGTGCATTTAACTTGACCTCAACTTCTTAAATATTTTACTAAACCATGATACATTGGAAGTCAGTCTAAAATCGGAAAGTGTGAATACTAATGACCCTCTGGAGGAGAACTAGTTCATGAACTTTAATGGTTATTTCGACACAATGAAAGGAAACACAGCAGACCGTATCAAGCGCCATCAGAGGGGATTTTTCTTTATTTTGAAATACTGATCATTACACAGTACATGTCATCACTCCATGCAAAAACACACACTGAGACCTCAGAGAAAAGTGTCTCAGGGCTCAACACAAGGCCTCTTTCCATGAATGTGTCGTACCATCTCTTTGGCTCTCAGATAAAGTATGTTGCTCCTTATATATGCAGCCAACCTGATTCTTCAAGTGTGGTTTGATCATTAAGGCATTTACACTGTGGTCACACTTAAATCCGAAAATCTGATCTGTCCAACTTTCCTACATCTGACTTTTGATTTTCATACAGCACATCTGTGCTGATTTTTGGCAAGGCTAATTAATTGTGAACAGGTCCTTAATTTTCTATGTCAGTGTAACCTTTCTAATTACAGTTTATGAAGTATTGGAGCAAGGCACAAGCATTTTTTGTTTTTGTTTAAATATTTCTTGATGTACTGTATCAGGTGTCAAACGTAATCACACTTTGAAGAAAACTCGAAATGCACAAATTTAAGACCGGAAGTCCAACGCTCTCCACGTAATAATGTATGATATTGTGTTAAATGATTATCAAACCCAATGTTTGATGTGGGTGACATTTGAAAGGTCTCAGCAGAAAGTCATGTTTTACGGCCTTACAGTTCTGTAGTTTATTGAGTTACTGATGTATCAATGTGTGTCTTTTTAAATGATACAATCCCGATTGCTCGGGTCATTCACTCTTTAATGGCTTTGTTAGGATCCGTTTGGCTGTGTAAGATGTAGTTGTGCTTTGGAGATTAAAAAAAGTTCTTAATGTTTTACTAAAGTTTCTGTTTTGGTTTTGGCTTCTTTAACACACAAATACATAGTTTGATAATGAACTAGAGCATAAAAAGTTGGTAACACCTTACAATAAGTTTTCATCTGTTTATATTGGTTAACATTAACTAACAATGAAAAATATTCTAAAGTATTTATTAATTCTAGTTATAATTCATTTCAATATTTAATAATACATTATTAAAATAAAAAGTTGTGTCTGTTATTTTTAATTGACCAGAGCAAACATGAATTAACACAGAACAGTTGTATTTTAGTACATGTTAGTTAATGCCTGAATAATGTTAACTAATGGGACCTTATTGTAAAGTGTTACTGAAAGGTTTTATAACATTTTTCTCCTATGACATCTGATTGTATTAATTGTATTTTAAAGAAGTTTTTGATCTGGTTTTCATTTGGCTGGGTTTGTCTATAATCTTTGGTTTGTCCAGCTGTTTTTAAAAAAAAGATATATTCCTTGTGTTATTTGGTTATGAGCAGCACAGCTAGTACTTCACAGTTAGTTCTCTGAATATTTCTGATTTTGATTCATGAACTGATTCACTCTGAGTAGCAGTCAAATGAGTCAGATGAGAGCGTTTGTGTTTAACTAGCAGGGCAGGTGAGAGCCTGTGTGTGTTTAACTAGCAGGGCAGGTGAGAGCCTGTGTGTGTTTAACTAGCAGGGCAGGCGAGAGCGTTTGTGTTTAACTAGAGCAGGGCAGATGAGAGCGTGTGTGTGTTTAACTAGCAGGGCAGGTGAGAGGTTGAACTCCTCTGAGCTCCAGGACTTTGTTCATCTGCACCTCCAGAGTCTTCCCAGCTTTAGTGATCTTCACATTTCTCATGCAGCCTTTAAACGGTGTGTTTATAGTGAGTCCAAACTGCTTCAGACCCTCTGCAACAGACAAGTTGATTTCAGTCATTTAGCTTTCAGGAAACATTTAAACGGATCCAATTGTCAATGTGTCTGTCCGCTAAGATGAGCTGAAAGAAAAAATGCTTAAAAAAACAACCTTTCTAGTTGAATGAATACGTTTTAATGAAAGCTGAAACTTTTAATTGTCTGTTCCTAATTTCAAGAATGTTGCAATGTTCAATTTTCCAGAACTTCTGTATTTTAGGATTGTCCCCGATCCAGACTTCTAACTTCTGCTCTATAATACATTTACAAAGACTTCAAATCAAAATAATTCCACTTTTCCTCAAGAGCTTGAAAAAAAAATCATATTTTCAATTTAATTTGGTATTTGTAAATGTTTTGTTTTATTAACAACTGTTGTTCACAGTACTGCTGTCATGAGCGTCACGCTCCGCTTTTCAACAGAAGTTTCTGTTTGTTTATGATGTAAATGAGAACGAGCCACAGAATCAGAAATGTCATCAAATTTATGAATGTTTTAATTGATCATGATCAAACAGAAGCTTTATTATGTCATTATTTTTTAGATTATTTTTTTTAATAAATTAGATTTTTAATAAAATGTATTTTTTTAACTTTCTATTTTTAAGTTACTATTGCCTGTTAGCTTGTTAATATCTCCATGGCTTAGTTTAATTCCAAGTCACGAATGAATGTTTGAACATTCTTAACAATGACACCATGGCAACAGAGTTTGATTGACATACCGGGGTATCCGCCCACATACACAGGGTCATTGGTATCGGCGGAGGCAGAGCGGACGTCTGGACTCGCTGCCTCGGACTTCTTGCCGTCCACGATGAGCTCCAGGTGGTGCTTCAGCTTGTGGGCGGAGACAGTGTGCCACTGTCCATCACAAAGCCCCGCCTCCGGATCTGTCTCATATACGGCTGTGAAGCGTCCCACTCCATTATCTGCATGGAATAAAAGCTACAGCAACAAACACAGACACTCTTATTAACAAACCATTCAAATATAAAGACAAATTCACAATCATTTACCTGTCCCCTCCCCCTAATGGAACTGAAAACAACAAAATCTAGATCTCTCTTTTGTACCTTTCCATTGACAAGTTCAATGCCCAGTCCGTCCATCTTCTGGCTACTGACGCCTAACAGAACGCCGCTGCTCTGTGACGTCCTGAACTCCAGATCCACGGACACGTCATTACCCACTCGATACGTGTCCACTGTACACACACACACGCACGCACGCACGCACGCACACACACACACACACACACACCACATTTGTGACCCTGGAGACCAGTCTTAAGTCGCTGGGGTATATTTGTAGCAATAGCCAAAAAAAACATTGTATGGGACAAAATGATCGATTTTTCTTTTATGCCAAAAATCATTAGGATATTAAGTAAAGATCATGTTCCATGAAGATATTTTGTAAATCTACTACCGTAAATATATCAAAATGTAATTTTTGATTAGTAATATGCATTGCTAAGAACTTCATTTGGACAACTTTAAAGGCGATTTTCTCAATA
>NW_015548194.1:443651-446405 GCF_001515605.1 Sinocyclocheilus anshuiensis
TGTAAATTACTACAATGGATCCTCACCAGCTTTAGCATAGCCTGTGCCATCAAAATAAGTTCCTTTTTCTGGGTTGGCGAAGCAGGAGCCCACGCGGTAGCTGGATGTGGGTTTCTCCATGTCCAGCAGCAGATTCATCATCTTGAAGTTCCTAATGCAGGCGTCGATACTGTACAGCACCTACAAAAGCACAGGCAACATCAGACGGTGTCCTCAAGGGGTGTTTTGACTCTAATGAATGTGTGTGTGGTTGTGTGCTCACCGGTCCGATGCGTTTGGTGGTGTAGTTGAGCGGTAAACCTCCCACATACAACATTCCCACCACATCCAGAATATCAGCTTTCTTTGGGCTGGTGGTGTGTTTGGAGTAACGGCCGTCAATCACGAGAAATCCTCTCTGCTTCTCTCTCGTCACACGGATCTAAACGCAGAAGGAGAAGAAATCAACACTTGCTTGCTTTTAATACTCTGACCTTCACACACACACCAAGTTCAAAAGTTTGTAAGAGGTCTGTAAGATTTTATTAACGTTTCTGAAAAAAAAAAAGTCTCTTCTGCTCACCAAGGCTGCATTTATTCGATCAAAAATACAGTTAAAACAGTAATATTGTGAAATATTATTAGTTTTCTTTCAGCATCATTACTCCAGTCTTCAGTGTCACATGATCTTCAGAAATCATTCTAATATGCTGATTTGCTGCTCAAGAAACATTTCTGATTATTATCAATGTTGAAAACAGTTGTGCTGCACAATATTTTTGTGGAAACTGTGATGCATTTAATTTTTCAGGATTCACAGATGAACAGAAAGTTCAAAAGAACAGCATTTATTTTTTATAATTTGTATCATTATAAATGTCTTAAGAGTCACTTTTGATCAATTGAATGCGTCCTTGATGAATAGAAGTATTCATTTCTGTCATAAATAAATAAATGGTAGTTCAGTGACACGGCATGCTTGATGCTTGTAATGCACTGGATAAACATGCATCAATTATGTTTCCGGCCTAATTATGACCCATTAATCTTTTCCATGATCCAGGTCATCGTAGAATATGAGACAAAATATTATTCAAAAGCACCGTCTTGTATCTGGATGAGCTGTGTGCTGTGAATCAGGTCAGGCAGGGAAAGTGTGTCATGCATCAGGGATCAAAGGCCAGACGCTCTGACCTTGTGCCACTGCCCGTCGTTGATGATGCGCGGCACGCTGACGGAGGTGTTGCCGCTGCCCAGATCGTAGCTCAGGTGAGCCATTCCCTCCTTCAGCTGGATGGTGGCGAAGTCAGCGTGGTTTATCCTGGCCATGTAGAACACCAGCCCAGAGTCTGCTTCTGTGCGTATCTCGAACTCGATGATCAGCCTGAGGAGCAGACACACACGCATGAGGATGATGACAAGGATGAGGACGATGAAGACGATGATAACTGACACTCACCTGTTCTTCACCTTTTTGTCATCAAACTCAAAGGCCATGTGACTGTTTCTGGAGAGACCGAACTGTTTGGCCAGTTCCAGCACGACAGGCTCCGCCTCTGCTGCGCACGACACCTGCGTGATTGGACAGAGCAGATGTCAATCAAACGTTACATATTACAGAATTCAGTAACACTTTACAGTATATAGTAATAAAGTACTTATAAATCATTTGCTAACTAGTTAATTCATAGTTTAGCAACTGTAGTCTCTACACTGTTAATACATTAATATTCCATATAGTATACAGTTCATCAATTGTCACTGTAATATACAAATTATTATTGGTTAATTAGCTAACATGTAAAGAGTTAGATCATATTTCTTTTTTTATCCTAAACCTTACTGATGTACTTCAACAAATGTGATCTCAACAACTCTACAGATGTGGAAATGTTTATAATGAATTAAGTGTTAATGCAAATTCTGACCCACCAAAACATTTAACTCGAGATGGCAAAAGAGATGTCTCTACTAAAAGCACTAAACAGCAAGTACCACAGCATGAGTTCTGAAGTGCTGTTTTACAAAGTACAGGCAGTAGATGGAGCCAGAGAACAGCTGATGGAGCTGCACTCAGTAATAGCATCAGCATTCAGTTCTCATGTGAGAATAAAGAGCTTGTTGAACAAAGAAACATACTGTGGCTCCTCCAAAAACGAAGCTGCAGAAACAGCGCAAGCAGCATAAAGCAGATGAAAGCACACCAAATGTGCTAAATGTGCGTCTGAATGGAGGAACTGCAATATTCACACTATCTCTGATGTCTGTGGGTGTGTGTGTGTGTGTGTGTGTGTGTGTGTGAGAGCAGGTTAATACCCTGGCTCCTTTGACACTGGTGGGCGTGTCTGGGATGGGCGTGGCCTCTGTGAGGGGCGTGGCCTGAGAGCAGCAGGGTGACAGCAGCAGTGAGAGACATCATGAAGAAGACAGAAGAGCTCAGGTGAAGCCAGTCATTATTACAGCATCAAAGCATTAAGGTGCATTAAACAGAAAAGAAACATGATTTCCCCCGATTTGTGTCAACTTGTTAAAAATGATGTATACAAATGTTGCACTAATAATATTGTATTATAATAATGTAATTGTCAATGTTATTATTTTTGTTTTGTCACAAACCACATCGGTGACTAATGAAATTCCATAGATGTGTGACTGTCAGAAATTCTTCTTCCTGTCATTTCAGTTCAACATCTGACCAATTCAGATTCACATTCATGAATTTAAAAGAGAGTCAGTTCTGAAATTCTGAATGCTGATAGACAGCATGTGTACTAC
>NW_015548194.1:446696-461445 GCF_001515605.1 Sinocyclocheilus anshuiensis
CTATCACTCACACACACACACACACACACACACACACACACACACACACACACACACACACACACATTTATTTTCTGATATTTTACATATATGCTAAATGTACTGTATGTTCAGTACAAGCTCAACGAAATATATTTTTAACCTTCATATACCAAAATGTATTTCAAAATGTATTTCAGAGGCACGAAAGTACATTTCAATATTTTCAGATGTGTTACTTGTTATTGTGTTATAGACATGTGTTATAGACAACAAATAAAGTTTTTCTTTAAATGTGACGTAAACATTTTCTCAGATTGAAGGGGAAAAAATATTTTTAAATGCTTTAAAAAAAAAATATATATATATATATATATTTATATTTTTGTTAATTTATTTTCAAAAAATATACAAAAGATGATTGAAAATATATTGGTAGAAAATATATTTACATAAAACATTCTGAAACATATTTTAGCAAATATATACATAGTTTTGGCCATTTTTTTTAATATTTTGAAATACATTTAAAATGTAATTAAAAATACATTATTTTGCAGAAAAGAAAATGCACAAACGCAGTTTCATGTACAGTAGCGAACAGCTCATTGCATCTACTTTACCCAAACAAACATGTAAAACATGCTTTCATCCCTGCTGGGATTGCAAAGCTACTGCTCGTCAGAGGCAAATAATGGTGCAAACTATTTAGAAGGACATATCGGTCCAACAAAGCACAAAACATTAGCCAAAGGAGTGAGTGAACAAAATTAACTAAATGAAACACTTTACAATAATGCCTTTATAATTAGACTAATATTAGTTAATGCATTAGGTATCATGAACTGACAATGTTTAATTTATACATGAGCTAATACATTTTTAACATTTATTATTAAGTTGTATAAATTGTACATTTATACATAGATTCATGATTCCTAATGCATTAAATAACACATTATTTAATGCTAATAATTTCAGTTTTACCATTATAATTGTTCACTTTTTGAAAAGCACAATATGGTCACCCTACTATAAGTGCCTTATTTAACTTATTAGAATGAATGAAGTGAATGAAGCACCTGTGAGAGTCAAACATAATGAATGAGAAAGAATCAATAGACAGTGGCTGCCCGAGAGACTGACTAACATGCAGAAAAGTCTGGACTTAGCCATCACCAGCAGACCACAGACTTTGTAAGTATGGGAACTGGGATGCGGTCAGTCTTAAACTACAGGAATCACACAGGACTCTCTACCCACAATGCATTTGTTAGGACGTACAGTGGAGGCTGGTGGTGGAGGCCGAGCTGCTTCTGTAGGGATGAGTGCTGGTTTGGCTGGAGCCTCTTCCTCTTCGTCCTCCTCCTCCTCCTCCTCCTCCTCAGGGGTCTCGGGCGGGGGTGGAGGCGGGGCCAGGTCAGGACACTGCCCAATCTCTGCGTTCTCAAAGGCCACGGGCTGAGAGAAATCCATGGGCCTGTTTCATTGACAGAAACGAGACACAACACACAGCCGCTCTTGAGGGAACGATGACACAACGTGACTCCAATCAGGTGAATAATGAACACGCTTATGAGCAAGGACAGACTCATTTAAATGAGTCTGGTAGAGGGCAATGGGGTTCGCTCTAGTGGAAAAGACGCACAGCCCACTGGCAGAGATTCATACTCCTCATTAGAGCAAGACAAACTGTGATTATTAATGTCATAAAACGTTTAGCTTATGACTGCACCTCAAAACTGTACTGGAAGGAAAACAAGACCTTTAATCTACAGCCACGGGAGGCTGGAAAAAATGGGTCAATGTTTACACCAGTCGCTGGTGTGTACGAGTCACTATAGCACAGTCCAGTCGTGACATATTGCGGTGAATTGTGCTCTGGAGGTCGGTACATTTATCATGGGCTGTTAAAGGTGACCTCGAAAAGCTTGGAAGGCTTGCTAACGTCTTTGCCTTGCTATTATCTGAATAACAGAAAGCTGTGACGTGCCAACATTACTGATAAGTCTGGTGCTAAGACAGAACAACAAGCTAGTTTTACCAAACAAAAGGAATGCCAAACTAATGCCTGAATTTACACATCTCAGCTTTTGAAACCATTTTGTCATTCTATATCTAACACCTAAAAATAAAGGCTCTCATTACAACCAAAAATGGGTTTAAAGTCTGTTGCCATTGAATCCTGAGCAACTGATGGTGCACACAAAACCAGCCCAACTGCTAATCAAAACAAGCCCAAAACTAGCCCAATTATATTATTTTCTGCGACTACCCCCTGCATCGAAATCACATCCCAGAGTAAAAAACCACAGACCTGGCAACACTGATGGGGCAGTTATTAGGAACTGTAGCAATATGTGGTTTAAAGTTATAGTTCATCCAAAAATGAAAATGCAAACCTGTATGACTTACTTTCTTCTGTGGAACATAAAGAAAGATATTTTAAAGAATGTTTCAACAACAAAAAACACTGTATCGGACAAAAAATATCAAAGTATCTCATCATATGTACATGTTTCATTTTGGGTGAATTGTCTCTTCTCTTAACTTTCCTCAATAGAAACGTCACCTTCATTAGTTTATCTTATCACCTTCATTAGTTTTTATCTTTTTCACAAAACTATTAAACTATTAAGCATTAACTTGCATCAAGCCATTCAAAGGTGCAGTGTGTAATATTGACAGCTAGAGGCTGAAATGGGTACTGCAGTTCATATGCAAAATATTATTCCTCTTCAGACTCAACTCTCATGCGGGTTGCCAGACTGGGGACACCCAACAGGAACCAGCGCAATTGACAATGGAAGATGCCAAGCCTTGCACTGTAAGCTGAGGAGTTGATTTTTCCGCGTTTTAATGTCTTTGGTTACAGAGTTTTTTTCGATGGATGCCGATGCTTTTTAGGTCGGGTAGAATCTGTTATCTCTGACCCAGTTTATATGTTCACTTCCATGTCTACAATACGCTGTCTTTTTCATCAACTGGCAACCCGGGGTGTCAAAATACTACTGGGTAAACTGGCAGAGGGTGGAGTCACACAGACCAAAACATTAGCAGACAAAATTACATACAGCACCTTTAACTCAACCAAAAACATGTATTTTTAATAGAGATGTGAGGTCAGGATGGATGGATGATGAGTTTGGACATACACTGTGTTGATGAGAAGGTTCCAGATGCAGCCCTCAAACGGCACGTTGGGCCGCTGTACACCTGTTTCTATGTCCGCCGGGATGCCTCCGATGAAGAGCCGATGGATGCTCAGAGGATGATCGTTGGGTAATGGCTGCTGGAAGAGTGGTTCTTCATCCACCTGCACAGTGAATAATCTGCACACGCACATGTTCCATTAGTTTCAAAGAGGCTTGAAAAACAAGACGAGAGAAAGAGAGAGAGAGAGAGAGAGAGGGTGGTCTTACGCTCCCGAGAGTCTCTGGATGCGCAATGAGTGCTCTCTCCCATCATGCAGTATTCCCTTATCCGCTTTTCTGAAAGCTCTGCGTGGACTCTTGCTGCCTGTGAACACCAGCACCTCCAGAGCCCCTTTATTCAGCTGCACAGACAGGAAGGGCTGCAGACACACAGACAGATGGGATGAGGCTTAGACAGCGAACTTGTGTAATAAAAGATCAGTGGAAATCACTATTACTAATCACTTTTGTTACTAGTCACTATTGTACGCAGTGTTAGCGATCTAAACAATCCCACAACTCAAACTAATGAACGTCCATGTTTAATGAATCTGGCATCTGGTTTGTGCTCCAGACATGAATCATTTTCTTCAATTCATGTGTTGCACTGTCAGCAATGTCCTAGCAACCAACAGATTACCTTAGCAACACCATATAACAAACTACCTACTACATACCAACATGATAAAAAACACCCTTCGAAACACTATAGCAACCATATAGCAACAACCTAGCAACCAGATATAACACCCTAGCAACCACTTACAACAAACCACTCACTGCACACCACCATGATAAAAAAAACACTCAGAACACTACAGCAACTGCATAGCAACACCACAGCAACCAGCTACAACACCCTAGCAACCATCTAGAGCCAGTGGCGGCTCGTCAGGGGAGGCACAGCCTACGCAAAATTTTGAGGTGTAAAAATAGTAATAGTAGCTTACAATTTAATGTTAATGAAATCTCCAAATAATATTTAATGTCTTCATAATGTGTATTTCTTAATTGTAATTTCACCATTGCAAACAATAAAATATTACTTAAGTCGGAATCCCCTGTGTTTTACCGCTGCTGTATTCCCAGTGAACGTCTCTGTGGATAGAGAAGGGGAGGGGGGAAGCACAATCCAAAAATGGAGATTCTGGCCTCCGTTGATAAAAAATTAACCAATCAGCATCGAGTATTTCTACATGTCAGCAGAGTGGCTCTATTTCTTAATGGCTTACAAAATTTACAGAGGAGGCTAGCCTCCCTTGGTTTATCAACCAATCACCGTTGAGACATCAATAACGTTGAAATATGCATGAACGACTCTGTGGCGCCTATAATGTAGTAAATATGGAGGGACGAGATATTGAATATTTTAGCGCAAATACATTTACAAAGCTCCCTTTTGAGCAGCAGCTAAAAATAAAAAATGAAGGAAGACCCACGCCTAATCTGGACATAAAACAATCTTCCATTATGCGGCCGAACACGCTGTTTTAGAAACGAATTATTTAGCAAAACCGAGTGGCTAACAGGCTCAGTGAACTTGAACAAACTCTTCTGCTGGCCTTGTCTGCTATTTGACGAATCAACTGGAGGATTCAATCCATGGATTACGACTGGTTTCAACGATATGAAGAATTTAGCAAGAGCTATGGAAAGACATGCAAAGTCTCGGAGCCACATATCTTCCGCTCTTAAGCTTCAGTTGTTCGGGCGGGTAAGAATCGATGAGGCACTCAGCCAGGCCGCTGCCATTGGGGTACTGTGGCATAATGAGCAGGTGGCGAAAAACCGTGATCTTTTGCGCAAACTGATCATTGCGGTTCTATATTTGGGCCAACAAGAACACGCATTTCGTGGTCACGATGAGTCTGCTACAAGTAAAAACAAAGGGAATTTTGTACAACTTCTAGAAACCTTTTCAGAGTTTGACCCAGCACTTGCAGAGCATCTGAAAACATCCACCATTTTCAAAGGTACTTCAAAATCAATTCAAAATGACATAATTGACAGTATAGCCACTGTTGTAAATAATGCAATAGATCAAGAAATTCAGTCAACTGATTTCTTTGCCATACAAGCAGATGACACTACTGATGTCTCATGTAAATGCCAGCTGTCCGTCATTCTCCGTTATGTGAATGTCAGTGGCGCTATTTGTGAGAGATTTCTGGGTTTCCACGACGTTAGTGCCGACAGAGACGCCGAATCACTTTCTGAAGTGTTAATGAAAGTAATTCAGAAGTACAACCCAGAGGCCAAGTTAATTTGTCAAACATATGATGGCGCAAGTTGTATGAGTGGGCAGCGAGGGGGTGTGAGGGCCCGTGTCACTTTTTGTGCACTGTTACAGCCATAGGTTACATGGCTGTAACAGTGTTGGCGCAGGAGTTTAGTGTTGGCGCAGGGGACGAAGAATATTCAAGATGCCAAGATGTTTTTTGGACTGTTTCCACAATTTTTTCACTCTATCACCCAAAAGGACCGCTTTACTGACTGAGGCTGACAATTGAGTTCGAATTCCCGGAGGCACGGCTACTCCGTGAAACTTTAAAAGCCGCGCCGTGAATGCAGTATGTGAAGGCCACCAGAGTCTGAACATTGTCTTTGACCGAATCATGACGGAACCAGGCTGGGACTGCTCAGGCCATGGCACTCAAACAGAAATTGCAGGATTTCAACTTCATGTTTCTGCTTGATGTTTTCCGAGCAATTTTTGGACATACCGATGTTTTGTTCCAGGTTCTCCAAGCTAGATCGCTTGATTTGAGACGGTCGTTTGACTACATAGATTCGACCCTTAAATCACTGAAAGCACTTCGTACTGACAAAACTTTCCAAGAAGTGTATGACAACACTGTCCGTGCTGTTGGGCACGAGGATGGCCGAAGGAAGCTGCGCCGCCGTGGCTGGCGAGACTATGAGGAAGGATTTCACTGCAGCGAGCAGGGTGAAGATCCAAGCATCACTGACTCTTATCGATCTCTGTTCTATGAAATTATGGATGCAGTTATATGTCAGATGACAGAGAGATTTAGTGATATGAAAAGTCTGAATTTTTTTCGACTTCAGGACTTCTCAGCATTTGCGGATTTTGCTAAACCAAAGGGGTTTCCTGATGCAGAACTGGCCTCACTTTTAAAAGTGTACCCCTTCTTTGACAGTTGGAGGTTGAAAAATTAACTGCTTGTGGTCTATGAAGAGAAGCGTTTCCATAAAGAGTCGAGCGACTTGCTTCAGATGATCATACAGGACGATTTGCATAGCACCCTGCCAGAACTGTTCAGATTGCTTAAGTTGATGCTAACAATTCCTGTAACAACTGTGTCTGCTGAAAGTTCTTTCTCTGGCCTGAAGAGGGTGAAAACATATCTTCGCAGTAACTGTGGACAAGAAAGACTGTCACACTTGGCAACAATTTCTCTGGAGTCAGCCTTAATTGATGAATTAAAGACGACAGGTGTATTCTACGACAGAGTCATAGACACATTTGCCACTAAGAAGGACAGGAGGATGGATTTTTTCTTCAAGTAATAGGTAAGTACAATTTTAAATATATTGTTTTGCTGTATACGTACAATGTCGTTTTCCTACATAAACATAGCCAAAAGCAGGCTTTTATTAAGCAGTTAAAAAAAAAAACGCCTCAGGGAGGGGACTATAATTTAGTGTGCCTCCTATATTTTAATATCCACGAGCCGCCACTGCCTAGAGCAAACCACTCACTACATACCAACATGATAAGTAACACTCAAAACACTAATGCAATTGTAAAGCAACCACCTAGCAATGCCCTAAAACAAACCACTCAATACAAACCACCATCATAAAAAAAAACACTCAGAATACTATAGCAACCACATAGCAACACTGGCAACATAACAATGCCCTGGCAACCGAGTAGCGACTGTGTAACACTCTAAACTACTTAGAATACTCCAGCTAAAAACCTAGAAAAGCCTTAGAAACCAACCAGAATACGTAAACAACCACCTAACAACTATTTGGTTAACCAATTATGCTCAAAACACTCAGAACACCTTAGCAACACCCTAGCGACCACTAACAACACTCAAGCAACTACATAGCAATGTACTGAAACCACTAAGAACACCTGATCCACCATCCAGAACACCATAGCAATGTGAAACATTACTAAGATAACTTTAGTAACCGTATAGCAACATTTTAGCAAACACTCAGAACACCTTAGCAACTGCATAGCAATGCTCTAGAAACCACTCAGAATACCCCAGCAACCACCTAGAAATGCTTTAGCAACCAACCAGAACACGTAAAGAAACACCTAGCAACGCTCTAACAACTTCTTTGTTAACCTACATCGCCAAAAACACTCACAACACCCTAACAACCACATGACAATGCCCTGGCAACAGAGTAGCAACTATGTAACATGCTAAATCACTCAGAATACCCCAGCAACTACATAGAAACCAGCTAGAACACGTAACCAACAACCTTACAACGCCCTAACAACTTCTTTGTTAACTGACTGTGCTAAAAACACACACAACACCCTAGCAACCACATGACAATGCCATGGCAAAAAGATTAGCAACTGGGTAACACCCTAAACCACTCAAAAAAACACCCAAGCATTTTAATGGTGAGCTTTGCAAGCTAAGATAAAATATTTAAAGTTTCTTTATAATATATGAAAATTTAGTCTAAAGATAAAAAGCTAAGTATTTTTGATAAGAATGTTACACTGAGACGTACTGAGGTTCAGAATGGCTCACAGTAATATATTTGGGGGGAGTGAGCTGAGGGCCGGTAATCAGACAGACGGCTCTGAGAGCACACACTCATGCTCTCCACGCTGCACTGTAATTGAGGAAAGCGATGCAAGGGCAGGATCCTCTCCAAGCCGACGGCGACACGCACGCAACGCAGGTGACCCTGGACACGCCGTAAATTGGAGGAATGAATGAGGAGCGGCGGAGAAAACCCTTGGCCTCTCCGAAGCTGCACTCCCGCAAAATGACACCCACTTAATTTACGAGCAATAATGATTTTCAAAAGGTGGCGGTCCGGCACCCTCTCCCAGGAGGGTTATTGCAAATTGGACGTGATCCATCAAAACTGCAGCTTGTAAATCTATTTTTACAAACGGAGTATCATGGGGAGGTGAGAGAGGCGACTGCTTACTACGAATACGCAGCATAATTGATGTGCTGCCCCTGAGCTGGCGAGAGAGAAGGATGATGAAGATGTTACTGACAAAGATGTAGAAAGTCATATTTTAATTAAAATGATCACCGTGCCCCTGGCCTTTAGTCCACTTGGTAAAAAGAAAAAATCAACTTTTGTTTGCTGAAGGGCAGAGGCAATTACAAACCTGCCTGTATAATAAATCTCTTTTATGGGCTATGAGACCCCTGTAACCCTGTGGATTCATTATGATCTCGTACTGAAGGCCACGGCTCCCTGGACTTCCACCATTACCCATAATCACCTTCCTAAACACTCAGACAGGCAAAAAGAATAGCATTGAACCATCTCACACAGTCTCCTGTGTGTCTGTGCTTGCAATCGGCTGGAAGAAAGCTGGATTTATCAAAACTACGCAATGCAGCTAACACTCAGACTCAGTCATACCTACAGAAACTTTTTGTTTGTGGGGTTTAAAAGACAATTTATATTCAGCAACATTTCTTTAACTGCAACATTTTTTCAGCAATATTTTTTTAATCAGATGAGAACAAAATCTGAATTGAGCTGAATAATGACACTATGCAACATTGACAGTTATTGAATTGAACTAAATCAACACTGAACTACATTGATCTGAATAATGACACTATTGTGTTCTGTAGTTCTCCTTTACAGCTTAAATTGAATTTGTTTCATAATTGATGAATTTTACAACATTAACACTGTTATTTTGTGTATTCGAACTATAGACCTGTTTCAAAATGGCCTTTTCTCTCAAAACTGCTGGACAAAGCTATTCTCATTCAGCTGTTTTTTTTCATCTTCATTTTTAAAGGCTTTTAATTATGTCTTGTTAACTGTAGACACTGGGGATGCTGCAATTCTGGGGATAATAGCATTTGAGACTATAGACCATAAAATTCTTATTGCACAGCTTGAACGCTTGGTAGGGATTCGAGGTATTGTTTTAAATTGATGTAAGTCCTATTTAACTAATAAAAGTTTTACAGTTACCTTAGGTGAATTTGTATCATCTTCAGACCCTTTTACATGTGGGGTTCCACAAGGATCTATTTTGGGACCTATTATGTTTTCACTATATATATATATATATACTGTGTATGTTTGAAAGACTTAAAAACATGGTTGGTTGTGAATTTTTTGCATTTAAACAAATGTTGACTGTTGTGTTTGGAGCCTATAATGCATCAGGTCCCCTAATATGTATTTAGGCCCTTTGTCCATACATGGTCAATCTATGGTAAAAAAAAGAAAAAAGAAAAACTGAGGTGCACTTTTTGTTGACTTACTCAAATTTGACAAACAGATAAATTCTGTTGTCAGATCAAGCATTTATTTTTTAATTAAGAAAACTGGCAAACGTCAACTTTTGAGATTTTGAGAGAGTGATGCATGTTTTATTCCTGAGAAAATTATTTTTTTCTACAGAAAGGGGTCCAGCAGAAAATGTTTGGGAACCACTTTCCTAAAGGAATTATGAAAATTATTTGGAATTATTCGGAATGCAACTAGTAATTTCTCATCTATTCCACTTCATTGGCGAAGAAAGTTTTTGAAATAATCAGTACTTCAGGACAGAAATGCTGTTTACGAAGTCCACACACATTTCCACTCATTTCTTATGTTTTCTTTGAAGCCGTTTGTTTGTCCCTGCTGGTCTACTGCTGTGATTTTTGATAAGCCTGCCTCTAAGTGGAATGTAAAAACAATAAGTCTGGCTGCAAGAAACTGTTCAAAGCCTCCCCACAAAATCCGGATTCGATTTATAAAGAATTTTCCTCCATTGTTTACTAATAAAAAAAAGAGTACTGGGACTATAGGACTGTTGTGTACAGGACTGCTGTGCAGTTGGAATGTCAATCTATGTAAAAGGGTTTATCAGCATTAAACATATTTCGTAATCTCATGACTGAATAAGAGTGTGAGGTGTGTGTGAGCACCTCTCCGGTCTGTCTGCGTGAGCGGCGCGGGATGTGGACAGGCTTCAGGCCCTGCGTCAGCTGTGTCATAGAGGTCAGTCCTCCTCTGCCGAACAGGATGATGCCGTTTTCACTCTTCGTGCTGAAGGAGAGAGAGATCTCTGAGCCTACGTCAAACGACACAGGTTTCAGCTCCATGTACCCAGGCCTGGAGAAGCTCACGGTGTGCAGGTTCTGACAGACAGAGAAAGCCAGCGTTTAGTTTGGAGTTTCAACAAAAATCCTACTGTGGCTCATCAGCTGATGGCATCAGACTGGTCATGGGTGTTTCTTCAACTATGGCAACTGTCCTGGAAACTTTGTATCATGCCTTTTTTGTTTTTACTTTTCAAATGGCTTTATGTACTGCATCTAAAAGTTGCACCAGGTCAAAACTGCATTGTTGAGACAAAAAAACAAACAAAAAACAGCTGTGTCAAAGTATAAGTCACATATTTATCAGTAAATAAAACGAAACATTTACAAACATTCTAAACACTATAAACTTATTTTAGTTCCTCTCACTCCACAACAAATTCTTTAAATTTAACGCAGAACAAGAATAAACAAATACTGAATTACTGGCATGTGGAAAATGTGCTATACAAACACAAGCACGAACTGTGTTAAAGCTGAATGTGAGGAGAGAAATTGAAACCTGAAAACTGAAAACTGAAACTCATGACATAAAACATTTCTTTATGAGACAAAGACCAGTCATTTCTAATTCACCAACAACTGACTTGTTGCCTTGAATGATATTTACTGAATTCGAAAAAAAAAGATCATTGATGATTTCTATTGTTTCGACATGTACAAATATCTGATCTACAGCATTTTTCAACTTTACCACAATAAAGGTTGCAAATATAGGGATTAAAAGTGGACAAAAATAGAAAAATAAATGTTTATAGCCTATAAATCCCCTGCAAAAAAAGACAAAGGGTGAGGATTTGGGAAGAGAAACAAGATATTCCATGTGCTATTGTTACAAAAATAGTGTAATGTAGAAATGTCATTTTTTTGTAAAATGATACTAAATATCAGAATTTAACACACAGTGATCAATGATGATTCACTGTAGGAAATGGTTAATGGACAACGTTACTAATGTACAACTCATGATATAGTATGGTACTCTTTTGTATTGATAATCATAATTCAACCTATCAGCACTGTAAGCCTCAACAGTACCAGAGTTAAAGCTTCCTGTTCAAGACAAACTACTCAACACATATGCATTTGTGTTAAGGAGATGAGGATTCAGAAGTCAGAAGAATAAAAACATTTATTAAAGATGATATGAGCAGACCAGGTGTCAACAAGGGATCTTTCTATAGTGTTTTTCTATTAACAGTGTATGAGTAAATTAAGGTCTTTTGGCCTGATCTTCATATTTGGTTTTAGAACATAAATTACACACCTTAAATTTGAATTCTGAATCTGGAAACTACAGGTCATCTTTTAATCTCACCCTCATTTTATTAACCTGTTATGACTGACTTTCTTCTGTGGAACATATTCTAAAAAACGGGGTTCTAACAACATTGGACCCCATTGACTGTCATTGTACGGACAAAATAAATAAATAAAAATAATTTACAAATATTTTCTTTTGTGTAGAACACAAAAGGTAAAATCATACAGGTTACAACAACATGAGGGTGAGTAAACGATGACAGATTTGTTAATTTTGGGTGAACTATCCCTTTAAGTAATATTAACACAGTTTTTTTTTTAACTCATACGTTGAAAACTGTGATTCTAAAAACCCAGAGAAAAATTCAGAGGGAACCGACGGCTCAGAAATGCTAATTCTCTTCTGATTTCAGGACTAAACACTCTCTTGTCTCTTGACTTGTCCCTTTAAAAGAGAGAGTGCTTGTGGAGAAATATTTAAATTGAGCAAATGTTGCCTTTAGTCAAGAGAGAGGATAACAAAGACAGGCAGGTGTTGTCTTACTGTACCTCAATGGAGCAGCCTTTGATCAGTCCTGTGTAGTCTGGGCTGCTCAGCAGATTGTACGGCGTTCGGGAAACTTCAATGTCTTTCATACAGCCAGAGAACCTCTTCAAAACCACCTCTGACCTGAGGAAAAGCAGACGTCAAGTCAAGTCACCTTTATTTATCCAGCGCTGGTTATACAATACTGGTTGTGTCAAAGCAGCTTTACAGAGTCAAACAGAACAAAATAGTTTGTCAATGATGCGAGAAGACAATAACAGAGTCAGACGTGAGATTAAATACAGGAGGAATTCATCTAATACCATCAGAAGCCTATCTTTGAATACACATTTGCACACCTGTAGTTTCCAGTCTTGGGTACACCGCCAAAATACATCCTCTCATCCTCCCTCAGGTTGAGGCCTGTAGCTCCACCTGGAGACGCCGTCCGCAACTGCTCGTCCTCATTAGTATCGATGTTCACTATGGCGATGATTGCTAAGCAAACGTAAAAGAGACAGTGTGATCACAGAGAGTCAGAGAGTAAAGACCCAGTCCCAGACAAGTGAAACACTGTGATGCTTTCAAAACATCGACACAGCAGCACTCGCTCAACCAGATCTGTTTGTTTGACCATTAACTAAAGCAGATTTCACACTGGCAGTTTAGTTCGAAACAAAGCACAGTTTGCATGAAAAACTGTTCATGTAAATGCTGTGAGTTCAATTGCAATGGAACTGTAGTGCGATTTGTGTGAATGTGAAAGCAACTGTAACTGGAGTCGATCCGCACTTGTTCAGGAAGTCAAGTAACATGCATACATGTTTTATTTGATGACTACGTCGATAGTTAGAGAATACAAGCAAGAGTGAGCCTGCGATTGTGCAGTGTAATTGTGCAATGAATGCAAACAGATCGAGAAAAAAAAAAAAAAAAAGGAGTCCGTCTGCAAACAGCAAAAAGACACTGTTATGAGACGCGCATACATTAGACTCAAATGTCATTCACTCTGATGTGCATAATAGCATTAATAAAAAAATATATATATTGACTGGCATGGTTTTGTATCATGCGCAGTGCATGTTTGTGATGAAATAAAACCTCCTAAATTAGGATGGTGCAAAATATGAATGTACATTTGTATAATTCTACATCTCCTTTGACATTAGGTGTTATTGCTAACTAAAACAAAAGCTATTCAAATATATTTCATTAACAATTGAAATAAAGCCGAAATAAAATATATATATATTTTTGTATTATTTGGCAACTAACTGAAATCAAATAAGTAATAAAATTACTAAAACTAACAATGAAATAAAAATGAATTATAAAAAATAAAAATGACAAAAGCACAAAACAAAATTACTAATCCTACCATGAAAAAATATAAAAATAAAAGCTAAAATGTTAATAAATTCTATAATAGTACATAAATAGTAGTGAAATGACACTTATTTGTGCTGACCCATTAAATTTGCCTCGAATTCTGAATC
The DNA here is from genome assembly GCF_001515605.1 of Sinocyclocheilus anshuiensis. Taxonomy (NCBI): domain Eukaryota; kingdom Metazoa; phylum Chordata; class Actinopteri; order Cypriniformes; family Cyprinidae; genus Sinocyclocheilus; species Sinocyclocheilus anshuiensis. The sequence continues at coordinate 460,462 of NW_015548194.1, forward strand.
AACAGCATTCGGCATCACTGAGCTCACATGGCACATCTGAATACATGCGTCTACTGTAAGAGCTGTGACCGGGTCATGATCTTCAGTCGATAAAATAATACGTTTAATTTTGGCACGCTCATCATATGACTTCAGTAGAGTTTAAATACATTGCACATGTTACAAAAGCCTGCAAAAGACCAATGTGAACACAGCATGAGGGTGGGTAAGTATCGGATATTCATTTTTCCGACCCTTTCTAGACACATCTCGAGATCGGCTTGGCACACTGCTGAAGGTGAGCTGCTCTGTTCTCATATCTGTACCTTCTTTCTTCATGCGGGACATGGTGAACGACTTCCCTTTGCCGTCATTATAGCGTTTGTCACTGATGATGGAGCCGGTGCCGGAGCCCAGATCATAACTCACTTTCACCCTCCCATCCCTCAGCTCTGCACTCATGAAGTCTTTCTGCTCAGACAGACAGACAGAGCACAGATATATCCAGCAGAACGCATGTAGATACTGTAAAATATGGTGTAGGTGTGTGCGGGCTGTTACCATGTCCTTGGTGGTGAAGTACATCATGAGCGCGTCTGTGGAGAACGTGCGGAACTTGAACATGACCGTGGAAACGTTTGGGTTCCATCGGGTGGGTCGGCTGACGGCGGCGTAACCCTCTCCGTCGAACTGAACCGTGCCTTCAGTATCCGCCGGCTGAGGACTACACACACACACAGCATTACACTGAGATCCTCACACTCTTACACTGAACTCACAGCTGTGTGTGTGTGTGTGTGTGTGTGCTCACCTGACCATACAACCAGCACAATCCCCGTCTCTCTCTCTGTAGTTCCAGAGGCCGATGGGTTTTCCATCTAGAGACGTCTCTCCCATACAGCCCGAGAACGTGGTGGTTTTCACAGCATCTGCTTTCTACACACACAAACACACACACACACACACACACACACACACACAAACACACACACACACACACACACA
>NW_015548194.1:461693-464137 GCF_001515605.1 Sinocyclocheilus anshuiensis
CACACACACACACACACACACACACACACACACACACACACACACACACAAGGAAAATCTGTATGTTTCTCACATGATTAAAAAAGTTCAGACTTACTATTCTAAAATACTGCACAATAATTCAAAATATATTCTTTCAAAACAAGTCCCTGCCACTGTCACCTTCGGTTTGCTAAGTTGAGGTCTAAAGGATGCTTAATATTCAGTAATACCATCCGTTTCATGGCACCGACACTATCAGATGAGAACAAAACATGAACTGATTTAAGCTGAAGCAAATGACTTTACAATTAATGAACTTTGCAACATTGACACTGTTGAACTGATTTGAACACTGAACTGACTCGAGCTGAATAATGTCACTGTTGTTATCAGCTGAACTGAACTCGTTTCATAATAAATGAACTTCACACAGTTATTGAACTGAACTGAATCAACACTGATGTGAAAAAATTTACAGCTAATATTTTGCTTCTATCATTTTGAAGTTTGCATCATTGGTTCTGTGACTTTATTTTTCTTATTACTGTAAAGCTGTTTTGAATCCGTCTGTATTGTATAAAGCGCTATTGAAATGAAGGTGACTTTAAGCATACTTATCTTGGTTTAAGGCAAGACACTACAGCTGAATACGCTAAAAATGTTAACTAATGGATCTTACCATACTTCTGCTGATTAATCACAATACATGAAGACAATTGGTTTGTATTACAAGTTTTTTGAAATGCAATATTTAAATATGCAAATGAGACATCATCTGGATTCTGAACACTGGGCGAGTCGGGTTCAAATTTCTTGTTTGATGTTGTTGTTGAATTAAAGGTTTTTACAGAGGGGATTGTGGATTTCTCCTTTTATCACTCCATAAATCAGAAAGCAGAGAGAAAAACATTAAATGCATGAAAACAAAACAAAACTATGCTTTTGCCTGTAGTGTCTGGCCTTAAAGATGTTTATATGTTTTTACTGCAAAGCCAGATTCAAATACTAATGAAGAAAATGCATTGCAGTGATCTCTCTCACCTTCACTGAGCCCAGCATGCCGCCGACAAACAGGTAAGCGTTCTGGTCCACATCCAGCACGGTGTAAGTCTCGGGTGATTTGGCACTTCTGAGGGTCGGTAAGATGCCTGTTTTGGGTCCCTCCAGCGCGTGGACCGAGATACTGCCGTTCAGCCCGATACTGGACACCACCAACGTGAGAACAAGACCAACACTTCAGCCACTAATAACCAGCTGTTTTCCTTTTCAGTCATGATTAGTGGAAGGATTGTACGTAATCAACATTTCCCCCAAACACTGTTTATCTTTACTGCTTCATTAGATGTCCATGTGAACTGAAATAACATTTTAGTTTTGTAAAGAAAATGTAGGCATCTGTCTACAGAACTAACGTCTGGAAAGAAATCAAAAGCATTTAAGAAGCATTAGATAAGACGTAATGTTATTTTGGCAGAAATTATGACTTGGTTTCACTGAATTAACACTTTAAAACGTTTGAATATTTATTCTGAATCTGAATTTTTCTTAGTCCACTGACAAATAGCTTTTCTTGATGGGGAAGTCGTGGCCTAATGGTTAGAGAGTTGGTCTCGTAACCCAAAGGTTGCAGGTTCGAGTCTTGTACCAGCAGGGATTGTAGGTGAGGGGAGCTCTCTTCCCTTGAGCAAGGCACCAAACCCCTAACTGCTGCAGCATAAATGGCTGCCCACTGCTCCGGGTGTGTGTTCACGGTGTGTGTGTGTTCACTGCTGTGTGTGTGCACTTAGGATGGGTTAAATGCAGAGCACTAATTCCTAGTATGGGTAACCATACTTGGCCACATGTTTCACTTTTGATTTTAGCATAAATAAAATTAAATCTAGCGAGGTTTAAACTTTAGACAAGGAAAAATATTTCAGTAGAGTAAGAAAAACATCTCTGCAATATTGTTTAAAGATGTATTATTCGAAAACCATGGAACACAATTTCCAACAAACAAACAAACAAAACAAAAAGGTAATTGCAACTTTTTCCATCTCACAATTCTGACTTTATTTTTCACTTTTTCAACTTTACATCTTCCAATTTCTTTTGTTTTTCTCTCTCTCTGAATTCTGAGTTTATATCTCTTTTAAGGGAGCCTAATTTCATGGACGAATGGATCTGTTAGTATCATGAAATGCGTATTATGAAATGCATAGAAATTTCTAAATAAAAATAAATACATAAATAAATAAATAATACAAGTCTAAATTGCCAGATTTAAACTCAAAATTGTGAGAACTTAACAAAAAAATTAAGTCAGAATTGTATGTAATTTTTTTTGTGAATTATGAGATGATATCTCCCAATTCAGATTTTTTTTTTTTTTACATATTTCCTGAAAATATATTTCCAAAAAATAAATAAATAAATACTGTGTATATATACCTGTATATATATATATATATATATATATATAT
>NW_015548194.1:464667-481622 GCF_001515605.1 Sinocyclocheilus anshuiensis
AAATTAAAATAAATAAGAAAATAAATACATATCTGGAAACAAAATACATATCTGGAAAAATAAATAAATATCTGAAAAAATAAATAAATATATAAAAATAAGTTGTTTTGATGAATTAAATTGATTATGCTTGCTTTTTGATTTTATTAAAAATGTAATTATTTTTTATTTTAAATTAATTAAAATGATAAAAATATAAATAAACAAACAAACAGAAAACACATACTTAGATAAAAAAATGAGGGCGCCCTTTAAATGTAATTCTGGTTAAACTTTTAGTTACATTTCATGATTTCAATTAATTAAACACGCTCTTTGATTACTGAAATTTCATTTAATCATTAAAAACGTCCAGGAAACATAAATTAATAAAAACAACAACAACAGAAAAACAGAATAAAAAATAAGAATAAAAATGGAACTTGGTTAAAAAAAATAAATAAAAAAATAAAAGGATTTCACAGGCTATTTTCCACAGTGTAAGATGTAGATGAAGGGTTCTCCTGGAGTATGATGGGCAGTACTCACAGAGTTGGCCTGTTTGCGAGCCTGGCTGATGAGCTCTTTGATCTGAGAGATGTTTTTCTTCAGGTTGTCCTGGAGCTCCTGAATGGGCTTCAGTTTCTCCAACAACCTATCGGCCTCGTTCTCCAGATCCTTGACTTTAGCTCCGGCCGCATGAACTGCAGACACACACGCAGAGGAGCGGCCGTCACCAACATTAACACACGAGAGCGAGACAGCAGAAAATAAACACCACATTAGAAACATGCCGGAGAGCGGAGAATGAAAGGCTCTAACAAAAGAGCGCAGGAGACTATGAAAGACTTCAGAAACAAAAGCGAAAATGGGAAAAAAAAGTGATGTTATATATCTCTCATTTGCAGCGTAGGCAGCGAAAGACATGGAGCTGTTATTTCAAAAGAGAAGATGAGAGCAAAAAACGATCTGTAATTAGCTAAAGCGCTCATTAGGATAACAAGCTTAGTGAAGCTTTCAAAGGCTGCGTTTAATCCTGTTGGGTTGAAACAAAGAACGGAGAAAACACTCTCTCTGTACATGCAGCGCTCCGGATAAAAGCACCATGCTGAAGCCTCGGGGAGCGGAGAGAGCTCTTAAACTCATTCGCACAGATGAAAGAAGAAAATCGTGTATACATACTTATTGCTGTCGACGTTCAAAATCAAATGGGGGGGAAAAATACCAAATAAGCATTTAAGTGATCTTGTAACACAAACATTTCAATTAAGAAATCAAATCTTCACGATCCATGCAGCTGTTGTCTCTATAAAGAAGGATTGTTGCTGGAGTTGGATGGAAGTCGTACTGTTTTTCTCCGGGTCTTTGATCAGGTTGTTGGCTGTCTTGACGTCGTCCTCCAGTTTGCTGTGGTTCCTCTTCAGACCCATCAGGTTGAGGTTCATGTCCTTCAGACGGTGGAGCACGTCTATGGCCGTGTCGTTGGCCTCCGCTGCCTTCAGCTTAGTGGCCTGGATCTTCGCTGCCAGATCTACCGTCATCCACACAACGAGAAAATACCATAGGCTTAGCTGGACGTCTCAAACATCATGCTCACAAAGCTCAATAACAACATTCGTATGAAGAATACACCCAGCTCATATTTTACTCCATAATCAAAGAAAAAAAAGAAAGATAAAGATAAATTAACCTGTTTAATTAAGAACTATTTATTTATTCTGACTTTATTTTCATGACAATTAAGCACATTTCCCTCCAAATTCAGGCATCCAGACATTTTAATGTTGAGTTTTCATTACATTTATTATTTATTTCTTCTCAATGATTCTCAGTAGACTGAATCAGCATTCATTTACATCAGCACTATGAATTATGGAAGCCCGTTTCCACCACTGAATAAAAAATAAAAAAAAAAAGGTTATTGCAACTTTTTATCTCACAATTCTGACTTTTTTTTCTCATAATTGCGTGATATAAACTCGCAATTGCGAGAAAAAAAGTCGCGATTCTGAGAAATAAAGTCAGAATTGTGAGATAAAAAGTTGCAATAACCTTTTTTTATTTTTTATTCAGTGGCGGAAATGGGCTTCCATAACAAATACTACCAAAATAAAAAAATAAAATAAAAAATAATAATAATACTTTGCTGTTTAATTATATTAATCAGTTATTGCTATGGTTATTATTATATTTTCAGTAAAGAAACTGGTGGAGAACTTTGTTTAATTGTCATAAAATCTATTTCACAATCCTAAAAAAAAAATCCTAATGGTCCTCAAACTAGGTTTCAGTTTTCTGAAAAAAAAAAATATATATATATTTTTTTCCCATTAAAAGGAAACATGCTATTTAAGACTCACTCATAATTATAAAATTTCCATTTTAAAACAATTATCTGTGACAAATTTATCACCTTTCTAGATCACGCTTCTTGAAAATATACTTGAATCATTTTTACGAGAATCTTTATTCTGAATTTTTTAACTTTTTTATTGTTAATCTTATTTCTTACTATTTTGATCATTTTATAATTATTTTAAAAACCTTTTATATATAAAGCACTTTGAATTATCATTGTGTGATATATAGCTTTTTAATTTTAATTTTAATTTCTATTTAGTTTATTCTTAGTAATTCTGGAACTTCAACTTAAAGTTAAAAAATTTAATCTGACATTTATTTTATTTCAAGCTTTCAGTTACTGAAAATGTTTTTTAATAGTTTTAGTTTCAGTTAACAACACTCACTTGATATTTTACCGTCTCGGTTTTCTCAGGCAGAATATGGAGGTATGAAGGCAACAAGACACATCCAAATCCAATGCTTCCCTATTACCCTGTCTACTAAGATGCCTTCATCTGGGATTTTTTTTTTTTTAGAGCAGCACAGAGTTGCACTTTACAGTCTATGATGATAACCCACAATTCTGTGTGTCAGATGTGGAGGTTGATGCTTAAAATTGTTTTAAATCCTTAGAAGTGCCATTGTGAGGTTCTAGATAACTGTCTGAAACCTGTTGTGTGAAGCAGTGAGACGGATGCTTTAGGTTACACACAGACACAGACACAGACACAGACACACACACACACACACACACACACACACACACACACACACACACACACACACACCATCAGGGATGGCGTTGAGTTTCTCCATTGTGTCGTTCAGGCCTTTCTGTAAGTCTTTGTTCTTTTTGTTGGCTCCTTTCAGTCTGAACTGAAGAGCACCCAGATTCTCTCCATTTTCTGAAAAAAAAAAAAAAAAACATTGGAAAAAAAGAAGGTTTTTCTCGGGAAGATTTGTGAGGACGGTAATCTAATGGGGTTTTTCACCTTTCACGTCATTCTGCAGTTCTTTGGCCTCGTTCCACAGGCGGTGGCTCTTCTGAACCGAACCCTTGGCCTGGTCTTTCAGAGATCCTTTGGGTCCTGAGGCCTACAGACAGGACATTACACACACATTAGAGCGGATGCCACTCATGCCTCAGACACTACAGAACCTGCTAGAGGGAGGGACATGTTTTGGAGATTTGTGTTTTATTGGGGAAAAAACTCAATGCAATACAATATAACATAAAGGACTGTCATTTTTAAATGTGTATATGTGCCACACTTCATGGGAATTAACCTGTAGTACACTATCTGTCCAGTCTTCAATGATCCTTCAGAAATCATTCTAAAATGCTGATTTGCTGCTGAAGAAGCATTTCTGATTATCTTCAAGTAATAGTCACAAAAACAATGGCCCTGCTTGTGTGGCGCTAAACAAAAATTATATTCTATATGAAACAGAACACAGAAATCAGAAATGTTGTTGAACGTGACACGATCAGTGTGTTCTTGTCATGCATTTTCACGCTGAGAGAGGGTTAGAGGATTGAAAGCTCATTTTTAGTATTGTTGCATATTGTCAGCTTTGACACTGTTGCGTGAAGCACCCTTGTTCAATTTTAACCTTACGCCCCACTATTTCTGCGTTAGATGTGAGAGGATGATGAAAGAGGGTGAACGACAGGAGCGAGGGATGATAACCAGAGAACAGGAGGAAAGCTTTGATCTCTGAAGCAGGACAAATGGAAATGAATTGAACAGCTTTAACACGACCTGCCTGAGGTGTGGAGTGAAGCACAGCATTTCTAGACATTACAGACAAGCTCCTGACAACCACACAGGTATCCTGGATGAATTGTCATAGTAATTCAACAAGAATATATATATATAAATATATACTGTATATATATATATATATATATTGTTTATGTTATATGTCAGCGGTTCTCAATTCCAGTCCTGGCGACCCCCAGCTCTGCATATTTTGCATGTGTCTCTTATTTAACACTGATTCCGATCATCAGCTCGTTAGAAGAGAGCTCCACGCATGAACTGTGTTCCCACTGACATGATCCCTACACAGTGTTCGTTGCCCCCTACTCCTGAGCACGTGGAAATGTGTTGAACTTTACTTCACTTCAGAACATTCATTCACGGATTTGCGCTACGCCACGGCCTGCAGCGTCTTCACACACAGATGAAACTTACTAGAGAAGTGTGAAGTGTGACATAATATACCTCTGTAAATAAATACAGCTGAAATTCACGTCTCACACACTTTAATGCCCTTTGAATGAACATACACTCCCTTCAAACTGGAGTCACTGTTCTATGTAGCAACAGCAAATGTCCCCTTGGGGTCAATAAAATATACTGTAACTTTGACTTTGAAGACAGTCCCAAAATGTCAATTTTAAAGTGCCTTTAGCACCACAAGACTTCAAAAAATGTACAAAAATACAAAAATAATTTTTAGTTCCCTGCATTTCCCTGTTTGCCATTGGCTGGGATATGACCTGTTGCAGTATTGAAAAAATGAGCAAAAATGTTGTCTTCAAAAATGTTGACTTTTCTGCTCTGACACAAAAAGACATGATCTGAAAAGACGTGTACTGTAAGTAAAAAATAAAAAAATTAATAAAAAAATCTACCGAATGTGAACTAAGCTGCTGCCCATGTGGAGCATTTCACAACAGTCACTGATGCAGACAGGAGACAGTGATGATTCTGTGTGTGTGTGTGTGTTTCCTCACCAGCTGTAGAGCATCAATGCTGGCTTTCTTTGCCTCTTTGGCCACCTTATCAGCCTCATTGATGTAGTTCTTGATGTTGGTGTAAGCCTTGAAAGCAGCGGTGGCGTTGAAGGACAGGTTCTTTGCCTCAGCTAGAATACTACAGAGACCACACACACACACACACACACACACACAGTCAGATGAGTGAAAGAAGACAAAATAAACCAACCCAGGCTCACTGGAAAAACACGCCTGTGGTCACATTTCCACAAACTGATATTACATTGCTTTGAGCATTGCTTCTGCACATTTCGTGACACTTTTTAAATGAAATGTACAGTGAGTGGCACTAAAAGCACATTCTATCCAAAACAGGTGAATGTGAATCTGGCAGCGTTTTATTTCGTTGCTTGTTGTACGTATAAATAAAGTAGCACCTACACTAAACCCTACACTGACCCTAACCTATAGTGCTAACAAAAACACATGTGAGATAAAATGCATTTGCTGAAGCAAACGTGCCATTTCATCTGGTTTCTGCAAGTTTCTGAGCTCTTTAATTGTGACCTGTGTTTCACAGGACTTTTCACAGATATCTGAGTGCTTCACATCACAAGTGCAATGCTGCACCAGGTGTGCTACCAAGCAAGTTTACTGTGTCAAAAAAGCCACACACGGAGCTGGTTATGTGATGCAAATGTAAAAATGTATTACATTTTACAACTCATGCACTATGGTAAAAGTGTTTTGATCTCACAACATAGTATTGTGCAAGAAACCATGCAAAAATAAGTCTATATTAATCGATAATCTGCCCTTGTAATCATAATTTATTTGAAAAGGAATAACAGTTGTTGGTGTTTTACTGCCTCTAGTGTTTATTTAAGCTGGAAACGGCAGTGAACACAGACACACAGACACACAGACACACACACCACACACACACACACACACACACACACACACACACACACACACACACCTGTCGAGTATGGCAGCAGAATCGTTGAGCTGGCCGGAGTGGTCCTCCGCTCTCAGCAACAGATCAGGGATGGAGTCGTCCAGACCCCGACCTAAACGTGCCACCTTAAAATCCAACTTATCGTGCAGGGGACCCAACTCTCTGGCCATCTCCTCCAGCTCCTGCAGACGCCAGTCAGTAAGCCACGGCTCTGACCAGTGGTTATTGTTTAGTAACATTTCATGTGTGCAGTGTGAAACTGACCTCTTTGCCCTGGTTGATGCTGTCTGAGAGAGCGTTAGCTTCATCCAGCATCTTCTCTCCTTCCGCCAAAATTCCCTCCATTTCCTTTTTCTGTTTACCGGCCGCATCCCTCTTTCCCTGCTCAAACATAACAAAACGCTTTAGATACCATACGGAGCGTGTCATAAGTCTGTGTGTTTGTGTAAGTGTGCACCTGCAGACGGTCAAGGTTCAGTTGGTTGTTATCAGCCAGTCCTTCGGCCTGCTTGGTTTTGTTGTGTGCGTCCCTCAGCAGATCCTGAGCTTCGTCCAGTTTCTGCCTGTAATCGCCCATTTTATCACTGACCTCCTTCTTCAGGTCCTCTGTGGCCTGGTGTGGATCTCCAAACAAACGCTTCACTCTAGCCAAAAGAGCCTCTGCGGCACTATAAAGATGAAGAGAGCGAGAGAGTGAGAGCTCCTTATCTGTGACTCATGACACAAGAAAACCCTTTAAGAGACATTTATTCAGCAAGGATGCATTAAATTGATCAAAAGTGACCGTAAATCATTTACAATGTTAAAAAAAGACTCTATTAAATAAATGCTGTTCTTTTGAACTTTCTATTCATAAAAGAATCCTGAAAAAAAATGTTACCACAAAAACTGTTTTTAACATTTAATAATAAGAACCATTATTAATAACTGAGCACTAATAATAATTGAGCAGCAAATCAGCATATTAGAATGATTTCTGAGGGATCACGTGACACTGAAAACTGGAGGAATGATGCTCAAAATTCAGCTTTAAATCACAGGAATAAATTACAGTTTAACAGATATTCACATAGAAAACTGTTATCCATAATTGTAATAATATTTTACAATATTGCAATTTTTACTGTATTTTTGATCAAATAAATGCAGCCTTGGTGAGCATAAAAAAAAACTAAGAGACGTTTTTGTTTTTGCACAAACTATTCCTTCAATAAAATCCTACAACCCTGAATAAAGATGTCACGATCAAAGCTGAAGCTGAAAACTGTATTTTGTAGGACAACTTTTGTCTTTTATTAGGAGACAGGACATCTTTGAGGAGACAGGAGACATCAAAACAACAAATATCTACATGCTTCAGCGCTGCGCTCAAACTGAATCCACCTGAAAACCTCTTAAACGGGTTCTGTGTGCTCCAGCTTTACTCGAGCACTGACTCATTCCCTCTGTCCTCCTCTAGGTGTCTCTCTCTCTCTGTTCTCTCATGGCCGTACACACACAGGAATCCATTACTGAAGTAATTTGATTAGGCTGTAAAAATATTCCTCCCCCGCCCAACCTCATGCAACTTTTAATTAGTTCATTAAGATTTTACATAAGAAAGAGAAACTTTCTTCATTTGAGCTGTGATCCAATGAACCACAAAATACGGCTGAGAAACATAATGCCGCCAAAACAATTATTCCAACCTGTGAGCTTGAAAGGCATCCTCACTGCTACTTCACTTTATGTGCTCTGTGTGTAAGAGGTTTGTTGTGGTACTCGAACTGAGTAATATTCATATGACCTTTACATATGAACAGTATGCTGCATTATAACACCTTGCAATAAATCCCATCACTGTCTGTTATGACAGCTTAGTATTTTCCAGTGTCCCACATTTTAAGCACAGCCATTCTCCAAACTCCATTCATTTTCTCCATAGGGAAATTGATTTTTAATGATAACTTATAAACCTTGTTATAAACCTAATTGATGGAATATGCTTGTGTTGCCCGCATTATTTCAACTTATTTAAAGAAAAAAAAAAAAAAGAATATTTAACAGCTGAATTTATGGTGAAAAACATCCCTAGGTTACGTATGTAACCATGGTTCCCCGAGGGAACGAGACGCTGCGTCGAGACACATGTATGACCGCGTTCTGAAGCACGTGTAAAATCAGTCCAATGGAGCAGCGAGACGTCACGAGTGGGGTGACGTGAGCGCCAGGAAGTATAAAAGCGCATCCGGCAGAGCGCAAGTTAGCTTCGATGAAGTAGCGCCTGGAGGGATGCAGGGAGTATGGCAAAGAGACGCAGCGTCTCATTCCCTCGGGGAACCATGGTTACATACGTAACCTAGAGACGTTCCCCTTCAGCTGGAGTATAATCTCAACAACCTCAGTTGAGAGACCAGATGCTAGGAACTGTGCCCCCTCAGGGGCCACGTCCACAACTTCCATAACTCCTGAGAGAGGAGGACCCTCCTGATCGGAATCCCCAGCGGAGAGCCGTCGAGGAGGGACACCAGGCCCGAGAACCATACTCGGGCTGGCCAGAACGGGGCTACTAGCAACAGAAGGACCCCATCCCGGTGTACTCTCTCCAGAACTCCTGGGAGCAGAGCGATCGGGGGAAAAGCATACAGACAAAGCCTCGGCCATGTCTGTACCATGGCATCCAGCCCCAGTGGAGCTGGATGCGTGAGGGAGAACCAGAGCAGGCAGTGTGTCCTTTCCTGCGACGCAAATAGATCTACTTCCACCTGGCCAAATTCCCTCCAGAGGAGCCCCGAGGTGGTGGAGTCTCCATCCCCCGGGCCTCAGCCCCTGTCTCGACAGGATATCTGCCCCCTGATTTAGATACCCAGGGATGTAGACTGCTCTTAGCGAGAGGAGCTTCCCCTGAGCCCATAGAAGGATCTGGTGCGCCAGCTTGAACAAGGGGCGCGAACACAGACCCCCCTGCAGATTGATGTAGGAGACCACCGATGTGTTGTCTGTGCGGACAAGCACATGATGCCCCCTTAGGTCTGGAAGGAATATATATATATATATATATATAAATTTCTCCATTGTTTTTAAGACAATTATATAATTTGCAATGATTCATGGGATTGTAGTTCTTTCCCTCACTAAAGCTGTTAAGTACACAGTCTTGCATCTTTGTCTTTTTGTCCGATTTTCAAATCCTTTTTGATTCAAATTAAAATTTGTAATGCTGTTATTCTCCTCGTAGCTGGTTGGTTTGGTTCATGGCTTACAACTCTTTAAAAAAGACTAAAATGAAGGAAAACAATTAGTGGGCAGCACTAATGCAGCCTATTGCCTCATCTGAACTCACCTCATCTGAACTCTTCATGCAGTGTGTTTGTGTGTGTGTTTTACCCCAATTCTTCATCAGCGATGTTTTTCTTGCCGGAGAGCTGGCGTTTGCGTAGTTCTGCGAGCATAGCTTGGATTTCATCATTCATCTCGTTCACACTCTTCTCAGGAGCCCCGTCCCTCGAGCCCAGAGTGGCGTTCAGCTCACGTGCTTTGTCCCGTAAAGCTGGACAACACACACACACACACACACACACACACACACACACAATACACAAAAATACTGTAATTGTAAACACTTTTACTAATGAGGTCACACCATACACTGCTATTTATACGAATCTCATTTTAATAAAATGATGGTTGACACATACAGGGGACAGTATATACACAGAACAAATGTAACTGTCCCTTATTTCTTTTCACCTCCTTTTCATTGTTGTGACTTGCTTCAGTTTAATTCAAAGAAGTTCAAATTTGACTCAGCAGAGTTAATGTTCTTTAATCAAATTCAATTAGATTCTATAATATAACCCCAATCAGTTCAAACGGGAGGGCGAAATAAAGAGCGAGTAAGCTTCTCTGCATGTTGTAATTTCAATAAAAATAATTAAATTGAGATGAAAATGAGCTATAATCTGTATAATCTGAAATTCCTCAAGTGTTCAAACGCAAACAGTCGATCGGCTACAAAGAGCGCAGTATATACCTGCCAATAGATAAATAAATAATTGCATAGTGAGTTTCAAACGAAGTTCGGGTCTTTGGGGTGAACAGAATCATTTGATTCCTCCTCGTTTAGCGTGCGAGAGGATGAGAGACGAGTCGGTTTACTGGAGCAGGGAGCTCACGCACAGAATGGATAATGAAGCTCTTCCACTCCACATTGACTGATGTCTGCTCTCCTCCACTTCTGCTAGCAGCTTTTGGGAAGCGGTTTTTGGCCAGTTATCAAAATCCAGAGGACCAACGTGCAATATGTTGGCTCTAAGTGCCAAACACTTATCCAAGAAAATAAATTACGCACTTTTTTGTATTTATGGCTTTAATCTGCTTGCATCTGGTGGGTGAGTGTCCATCAGTATGTGCGTCTGATGTTTAGATGTCCAGAGACAACACCATCTGTTGTGAGAACACCTCTCAGGTGTCAACCACATTTGCATGATAGGTGTTCGGGGAATTGAGATTGTGATCTGGCCACAAAAACTCATGATCAGGTTTTTTTTTTTTTTAATATGTGACTGATAAATATAACGATTAAGAAAGCACATGCAGCACAAAACATCACGAATGTGTGCAATGCTGCAAAATATACCTGTGCTGCACCAACAAACATACGCACAGGACATAAATCTAACATTTTGCCACACCTGTCAATGGCCTGCGACTCGAGAATATTTACTGGTCAAAAATATTGTTTTACCAGCCATGAAACTGTATGTGCATTATTTCAATACAATTTGTATTATTATTTTTTTATATTTTTGATTTATTATTATTATGATTTCATAAAATTATAAAAATAAATATTAAAACTAATATTGATAAAATATTAATACTAATATTCATAACAATACTAATACTTATGGTAGTTTTTTTTTCTTCCCATTCTCATTGCATTCTCATTTTCAAATGCACAAAAAAAGTTTACGAGCCAAAACAGAAATATATATGGAAGCTGCCTTTGGTACGACACTATTATAGATTCTTGTTCAACTTTTATTGGCAGATCAGAGCATAGATGCTGTAATTTGTAGCTTTTATTAAGATCCCAAGAAATGTTTTTAAAATTTTAACTTCTTTTCATCTGAAACAGCATGCTGCGCTCAAGGCTTGAGACACTAAAAAACAACAAGACAAATCAAATACGCCCTTCTAGTGCATGTTTATACAGACTAGATGGACACAAGAAGGCAAATGCTGTTGATAAACAAGATGCATCAAGAATCATATCATGATGAGTCCCTGAATCTGGTCATTAAAATGTTTCATGATTGATCTGAACTGAATCAACATTGAAATAAATAGATCTGAATATTGAAACTTGTCTCCTGCAGAGTTGCTTTGCAACTGAAATTGAATTTGTTTCATAATTTATTAATTTTAATTTTCTGTTTAATAACGTGAAGCTGATTTGAAACAATCTGTGTTGTGCTGATAAAGCGCTATACAAATAAATATGACTTGACTTGACTTAAAGGATTCAACTCCCACTACACGCACAGTCAGTGAGTGGAGTATCTGTTTAAGTGATTATTTTTCCAGTAATGAATTTTGTCTCTTTTAATTAAGGCATCACATAGTGTTAGCTGAACCTTCATTATCTAAAGCAGCTTCTCATTTAAAGACATGCACAATGAGACAAAAACTTATTTACAGAGCATCGGGCCTCACACACACACACACACACACACACACACACACACAAAGCCCCATCCTCACCTCAGCCTCATCCAACCATCACCTAAACCTCAGCTAATCTCATACTGATCCCGTGAAAACCTAATTAAAATCATAATTTCAGCTGGACCAGTCAAATCCATCTCCTCAGTTTGATATTTGTTGGTACCTTCAGCAGCCAGCAGTGTGTTCCTGACGTAAAGCTCCAGGTCCTCGGCTCCTTTGCGGCTCCGCTCTGCATCTGCTGCTGTCTGCTGTCCATCAGCAGACACTTTAGTTGCCTGCATGAGAAAAACCCAATGAAAGATTTTAAGGAACAGTCTCAGATCAGCCTCACATGCTCTTCTGCAGCCGTGTGAAGAAGCCGAGCAGCCTCAGGATAAAAACAACGAGACACATTAGATCTGACACCTCTATGCTGATTTGCTGCTCAAGAAATATTTCTGATTGTTATCAATGTTGACAAACAGCTGTGCTGCGAATATTTTTGTGGAATTGTTATTTTTATTCCTGAAGGGGAACTACATTACCCATGATGATGCACAGAAAATTCCACCAATCAGAGGACTGCAGTGCATAAATTGCACCAAAAGATCTCTTTAGCTCCACCCACAGTGATGTAATCAATTCGGTCTCATTACGCTATCAAAATATATATATATATATATATATATATATATATATAAATTTCTCCATTGTTTTTAAGACAATTATATAATTTGCAATGATTCATGGGATTGTAGTTCTTTCCCTCACTAAAGCTGTTAAGTACACAGTCTTGCATCTTTGTCTTTTTGTCCGATTTTCAAATCCTTTTTGATTCATTTCTGATTGTTATCAATGTTGAAAACAGTTGCTGCTGATTTTTTATTTTTTTTTGGAAATTGAGATACATTTTATTTTTCAAGATACTTTGATAAAGAACAGTATTTGTTAGAAATAGCATTTTTTTTTTGGTGACAAGTCTTTACTGTCACTGTTGATCAATTTAATCCGAATAAAAAAAGTAGCCTATTAATTTTTCCCCTTTTTTAATCTTACATACCCCAAACTTTTGAATGGTACAGTTTCCACAAAAATATGAAGCAGCACAACTGTTTTCAACATTGATGATAATCAGAAATGTTTCTCAAGCAGCAAATCAGCATATTAGAATGATTTCTGAAGATCATGTGACACTGAAGACTGGAGTAATGATGCTGAAAATACAGCTGCGCATCACAGAAATAAATTACAGTTATTTTAAATTGAAATAATATTTCACAATATTACTGAAGTTACTGTATTTTTGATCAATGCATCCCTGATGAGCAGAAGAGACTCTGTGCCCCAAATGGCCCTTTTTACTGTGAAATAAGTAAAACTTAATGTAGGGTCACATAGTTCAGTTCCTAATAATACCAATATCTATTAAAAAACAACAACAACAGCAACACATTTATACTCAACGAAGGCCACCAGGAAATGTTTGCATGTGTGGTCTTTCAGTTAATACTAAATTTGATGCTGAATTTAGATGGTTTAGACCAGGGGTGCCCAAACTCGGTCCTGGAGGGCCGGTGTCCTGCAGAGTTTAGCTCCAGATAAGCCTATCAATTAAAATAATAATTGTGTTTATGGAACCCTAGCCTAATTAAATGTACTTAATTTTTTGCTTAATTAGGCTACTCAGCAGATGACACTCATGATAGTTACAGCGCTTCCTAGTGGTGATCAGAGACATCGCGTCCTCCATAAACTTAAGATCGGCCTATACCAGGGGTGCCCAAAACTCGATGCTGGAGGGCCGGTGTCCTGCAGAGCTTAGCTCCAACCCCAATTAAACACACCTGAACCAGCTAATCAAGCTCTTATAGGCATACTAGAAACTTACCAGCAGGTGTGTTGAGGCAAGTTGGACCTAAACTCTGCAGGACACCGGCCCTCCAGGACCGAGTTTGGGCACCCCTGGTTTAGACGGTTAGTGAACAAGTGATTGCAACGCAGCTTCTTTGTTCTTGACTTCCACACTCCATACCGTAAGGACTGATTAGATCAGGTTCAGGCCTGATGTTTACCATGTGAGAGACTCACCCTGCTGAGCAGTTCGTCCATCTCAGTGACCAGACTGCCCAGGTTACTGTCGGCCAGCTGCAGCAGTCTCTCCGGGGCTCTCTGAGGGGACAGCATGTGCTGCAAACACACGACCAAAGACACGGCATTACCATCAACACATGACTGACGGACAGAGACGTGTCACCATGGAAACCAGGATGACACAGGCCTCATTTGACATCACTGAATTATGAGTCATGTAATGAATAATTCGAGCTATAAATGGAAAACGATATTGTAAACAACTCAAATATAGATGCTAATTAGCAGAAGATCAGTCCGTCTGACGTGATTAGAGCTTCTCCAAATGAACCTGCCGTCCTACCGTTGCTTAAACAGATGAAGTACAGCACATGATTACTGCTTTAGTTTCTGTGTTCAAGACACAGTTCTGACTGTGCTTTTTCAGCTTCTCTGTGTCATTATTCAGGTGGAGTATGCAAACAATTAAAGTTGTACCGGAAAACATTTTACAGACATTTTTGGGCTGTGTTTTCATGTGTACAGTATGTTTGTAAATAAACTCTCAATAAATAGGACTGTCAATTGATTAAAAAAATGTAACTTAATAACATGATGTGCTATTCAGCAGCAATCCATTTTGCAATTGAATTTATGATTGAGCGGGATCACCTCTGAATTCAATAATGCATCCTGTGAATTAGTGCATTAAACTGACAGTAAAGATCTTCCAGACTTGGATGGGTTTGGTGTTTTGAGGCCCTGTGAATGGACACTGATGATCAGAGCTCTGCTGCTCATGCTTACCTTCAGCTCCTCCGTCATGTTCTCGTATCGATACAGCACTTTATACGGCAGGGGCAGTGGCAGAGTGAGATTGACGCTGCCAATCAAACGCAGCAGACGATCCATGTCACGAATCAAGAGTCCCGCGCAGTCGTCGTCACACGCTGGAAAAACAGGGTCAAAATTCAACACATCAGACTCATATAGTAACACATGCACTCAGCACCCCACAGGCATCACACTGCACACACTGCATGCATGCATCCTCCATCAGATGCCACCTTACAAGGTCACACAGAAAAACCCCTCAGATACGCATATGCATGCTTAAGGGTCTCAGGGCAGACATTACACAGTTTAACTTGTACTAAAATATCTAAAACTAAAACTGAAATAAAAATTAATGAAAACTATATAAAAATGGCAGAATGAGCAAAGAGCACTCCCTTTATAATCACTAAAAAACTGACATCTCAGTTCATCGCGATCTCACAAAGCTCTGTTATAACACAATGAATATATGCATAATGAATCTTTCATAATGTTTACACTCGTGAGAGGATTCGTGATCACGCAAATTTCAGCACTGCACAAAAACTCTGGCGTTTTGAGCGGTGAGTGGATTCTAACTTAAACGCCTCTGATTGCGTTCCAGAAATCAACAGATATGTCTGTGATTGGCTACATTGCTCAACGCTGCAAACACGTGTTATAAATATAAACCTTGCCTATGTTTGCCCCTGTTAATCTTTTTTTTTTACATTTTATATTAGTTGTTCTTGTTGCTTTTGTGCAATAGATGAATAACAATTTATTTGTTTTTAGATATTTTATGTTGGGGCGCGACTATCTGATTGATTGACAGAAGTTCAAGTTGACAGAAGATTGATTGAGTGTTCAGGAAACCTCTTGCAGCCCTATTTTGAGACATTAGTCGCATAGGAATTAGACACTTGAGTTACACTAGCAGTCCATTTGTACATTTACTGAAGTGCAAATTAAAAAGGAGTGCACATACTTGTACTGCATTCATATTTGATCAAGGCATGTATACAGGATGAGTGTCTGTGAATATGTGTGTGTGTGTGTGTGTGTGAGGGCACACGCTCTCTGAAAGGACAACAAGGATGGACAGGTCCTGGGGCAATGCTGTTAACGAATGTTATTGGCCTCTTTTGTCTCTGCTATCACAACAGCACTCATCCAGCATCCCTCCATCATCTCCATTCACCTGCTCAGAGGGAGAGCCGTGTCCCCGAGCACTTCTCTCTCTCTAGATTAAACGTGAGCGAGGTGGAAACTCAGGGGAGCAGGACTTCTCAAGCGTGAAATTTAACACAGTGTGTGAAACAGCTCCTGGCAGCCCATTATGAGTGTTTGACATGCTACGAGCGATAGCGGGAGGGAAAAAAGACACAGACAGGCGCGTGGCTTTCGCTGCGGACGCAAAACACCGCTCAATTTAACCTCTTGAAAAAAAAGGAGCTATTAAGATTTCCTGTGAAGACGCCTTTTCACGCAAAAGACCGAACGAGTAAAGGTGTGAAAAGATCTGGAAATAAAAAAGTCTCACTGAAGAGTTCATGAAAGCAAAATCTGAATTATCAATCTTTACAGCAGGGTGGTGCCTCCATATTAAACAAAATATTTTCACTCATTCCTCAGGGTAAAATAAATTGCATATAGCTTAATGCATTAACAATGACAGTCTAAGGGAACCAGGATAAACTTGAAGGAAAATAAGTTATAAGAGTCAGATTAGTAGAGACGGCTGATAACCACAAGGTAAGTGGTGTAACCAGCCTTTGCACATATTCTGTGCATATTCATATTCTGCACATATTACTGGCTTTACATGATTTGTGCTACACCGACCGAATATTTCCAAGTCATTTTACCTCATAAATCTAATGCTAACAAGTTTAATGTCCTGCGGTCATACTTTTAAAACTGTATGTACTCTAATATAGTCAAGTTGTTTGAGTTGTATTACGTTTTTATTATTATGATTATTAAAGGTTTTTTATTTTACATTTTTGACTTCAGAAAAAAAAAAAAAAAAAACCGTTTCACTTTTAAGACCCATGACAGGATATTAATTCATGAAGCATACAGAACTCATTATTACTGTTATTATATTATATATTATATTATTACATTAAATTATTATTATTTTTTATACTTTTTATTATTTTGTTTTATCTGTTTATTTTTTCTAATACAAATCTTTTATATTATAAAAATTAGACAGAGCAATAAAAATACAGAAATATATACAGAAATACTATTGTACGGTAAAAAAAGTAAACTAATTAAAAATTTGTATAACAATAATAATAATTATTATCATCATCATCATCATCTCATACACGTGAACAAACACGCACATAAAAATAAATATCA
>NW_015548194.1:481641-495807 GCF_001515605.1 Sinocyclocheilus anshuiensis
TTGAAAGTTTCTTCATTGTTTTTGTTCATGCATTCTAAAGTAAAATGATTCTAAATCATACCAATGGGGTTCTTTGGCGTATAACAAAAGCAGAACCCTTTTTGGTGCTAAATAGATCCCTTTTAATAAGGTTCCATAAAGAGCCATGCTTTGAAAGTGCTATATACCTTAATGGTGTTATAACCACCAGAAAATATTCATTCATTCATATCACTATATTTATATTATTAATATTAGTATTGTTAATATTATGTAGACACAATAATAGTAATAATAATAAGAAGAAGAAGAAGAAAAAGAAGAGGAAGAGAAGAGAAGAGAAGCTGAACAGAGCTCGTCATATTTATGTTCTGTTAAACTAAAAAGAGAAAAATATGTGATTGATAGGATTACAATTTATTTAGTTTAAATTTATAGAAAATAAATAAATCATGTACCTGTTGAGAGTGTTGGAACCTCCTAGAAGGAAGTTTTGACACACCGGAATGTGATTTTGATGCTATTTTGATAGCCAAAAAAAGAGAAAAGAACTGTTTTTTTTCTTTAAAAAAAAAAAAAAAAAAAAAAAACCGTTTCACAATTCAGACCCATGACAGGATATTAATTCATGAAGCATACAGAACTCATTATTACTGTTATTATATTATATATTATATTATTACATTAAATTATTATTATTTTTTATACTTTTTATTATTTTGTTTTATCTGTTTATTTTTTCTAATACAAATCTTTTATATTATAAAAATTAGACAGAGCAATAAAAATACAGAAATATATACAGAAATACTATTGTACGGTAAAAAAAGTAAACTAATTAAAAATTTGTATAACAATAATAATAATTATTATCATCATCATCATCATCTCATACACGTGCACAAACACGCACATAAAAATAAGTATCATTTAAAATATAAAAAATAAATCAACATAATATATTACTACTGCAACAATATAGTTAGTATAGTAAATTATATTGTACAGTAATTATTTTAAATAAATAAAATAAAATAAATTATTATTATTATTATTATTATTTATTTACTTATTTTACAGAACAACAGTAAATTACTACACTGATATATTCATGTTGGCCAAGCTTCTCAGGTTGGAAAATACGAAAATCCATATAAAAATAAAAAAATGACATCCCTGACAATGAATGCTGGATTATGAAGCAACACACGTCACACATACACCGAAAAACACATGCATAATTACCCAATCTGTCCAGTCAACCAATACAATTATCATAAAACACATAATTGCTAAAAGAGATGATTTCAAACCCAGTGCTGAGGAGCAGGTGTCTAGCACAGCAATGCAATCTGATCTCTCCAAGCTGAGAAAATGATCAGTCAACAATTATACGAAAAGTAAACAGTAATTTTGTGAGGGGAAATCTGAGCATGTCTAATTAAAATGCTGTTTGTTTTGGCTGCATCTCTTCTCTGTTATTAGTGGCTGTTTAAGAAACAAAGACACAGAGGATAAATCAGATCAGCCTAACTTAGTTAATCATATTCAATATACATCACAGAAGTCTTAAAGGCACGGTAGCAGAAAAGGGTCAGGGTCAAAGAGAGGCTGGAGACTGCTCATGTTTTGTCATACGTACACACGATGCCCTGAGGGCCACACACATGCCTCTCCATGCACTGGTCACACTTCAGGCCGCTGGCGCCGGGACGGCACTGGCACTGTCCGGAGCGCGGGTCACACGCTGTGGGAAATGCACCGTAAGCGTCGCACTTACACTCCTCGCACCGTCCGCCCAACACACTCGGGTTACCATGGAAACCAGGGGCGCACCTGCGCAGACCGGAATCACATTCAACACGTTATGAGGCCTCTGTTAAAAAATTACTATTTACACTTAAAACTCGACATTCAATGCTGCAGAGGGAAACGCACACTCATTTTCAACACTTTATTGACAGATTCGGCCATGTAAGTAACGACTTGTTTTACATCATTTAGAAATATGTTTTCACCTTTCACAGTGTTTTCCCTCGTAGCCTTCAGGACAGGAGGTGCAGCGGTAGTCATTAAAACCCTCCGTCTGACAGGTGGGACTAAAGCTGAGAGAAACAGTGCAAAACTTAGACTTAGCACAGCTAAAGTGTGTGTGTGTGTGTGTGTGTGTGTGTGTGTGTGTATCACATACTTGTTCTCCGGGTTGAGGAGCGGACATGCACAGGGTTTGCAGTCGTCGGTAAAGCCGCGCACTACGCCGTAAAACCCTGCAGCACATCGCTCACACTTATCACCGACTGTGTTATGCTGACAATTCTAAAACAAAAAAAGCATAAAAACACTATTAATACTTTATAACATGTAATAATACTGTTATAACTATGGCTGTCAATTTGATGCATTTAAATTAAACCATTAACAATGTTTACTGCACAATTAAATAATTATGTGTTGACTTCTGAGCAGCTCACTGTAAGTAACGCCATCATGTTATAGTTATTCTGTCTGAAATTAGAGATGCTACTAATTAAAATGAAAGCCATATCCTATATTTCCTAACACTTAAATGACTTCCAATTAAAATGTTGGAAAATGTTAAACTCACATTAGACTCTTTGATAAGCATCTAGTTTTCACTTAAGACAACAGATGGTATATTTATTGATGTGTTCTGAGAATTGTTTACTCTTGTTTACAACTAAACCAACCATTACCTAATCCCTTATCCACCCCTTATGGCTTTTCAGACTTTTCATCTGTGACATCTGATCTTATTTTCATTAATATTTTTTGAGAATTTGAACAAAACCAGCCAATATTTAAATCTCTCAAATGTCACTGCTGTACTGATACATGTGCTAGACAACACTCTGAAAACAGCTAAATCTCAATCTGTGGGATCATTGTTTTATATCGTCATATCATCCAGCCCTAAAACTGCTCCATGTTAAAACACTGAGGCATTATTAACAGCACAACTTTCTGTAAACCTGCTTTGAAACAATTTCATAATAGAGAATTCAGTTTTTTTTTTTTTCCAGTCTGCAGTCAGAGAAAACACACTTACTGAGAGCAGATGGCACAGAATGAATGCAGAGCTCACAATCTTACAAACAGCTGAACGGAGCGCAGCAGAATGCAGGGTTTGATACTCGTTTTTTAAAGTTTAATTGCACATAACATGACACTGGGTCTCATGGCTGTGCTTAATTTTTCCATCAGAATAATGCATGATAATGTCTCCGAGTCAAATTAATTTTGGGACAGCAAATATTGATATATATACAATTAATTGCGATGCATCTGGTTTAAATTTAAATTGCTTGATTGACAGCACGAGTTACAGCATATAATCACACTGGTAAGACAAAAGACAACAGCTTAATTTCATTACACATAAAATCAATACAAATGTAGCTTTTCAAGAAACACATAAAGCTCTCTTTTAATCTTGTGAAAATGCAACATTAAGAGAACATATAACAGAAAGCTGGCCAAAGTAAAGAGATCTGCACTTCTCAAGTTGCCAACAAGAATGAGCAGAAAAATGGAGAGAAAGAGGCACAGAGGAGCGGCAGCTTTCAGAGTGGAGTGTAATCAGACTGCTGAAGTTGCGCTTTACTGGGCCGCGTCGCTCTGAAACTTTCATTAACTTCCTGTGTACCTCAATTACTCAGATTACCCCCCTGCACACTCGTTTACCATTTTCAATTTGCGAAAACCCGTAAAATGCAAATGATATTGCTATTAGCATGCATGCAACTGAAAGCAGAAGAAGGTCTGTACAAGCTGTTTGGAGAACAGTTCGACTGCATGTCCATTTTGGTGGACTGAACAGACCTGATTCTTCCAGGGTGCTTTACTTGCACCTCGTTTCCACGAACACGGTGCTGAATCCAGTCTGGCCAAATCCACATTTCCACTGCAGAAAAGCTGGTTCTGGGCAGCTGTTTTGTCATCGCTTGGCTGTCAAGTCAATGGAAATGCAGGCCAGTTCTGAGAGCGGCTCAAAGATCCCCTGGCCGAAAACTGGCTCCAGCACCATTTAGTTTAGGAAAATGGGTTTTGGACAACTGTCATCTGCGATGGTTCATTGATACTGTTGCTAAAAGGTTCTGAATGCACATCAGCCCAGCAATGCTACTTCAACTCTATATACCAATGGGAGACACTCACTCAAGCCAATCCAATCAGGAAGGACTTGGTCCACTCAGAGGAATGCAGCTCATAAATGCTTTTATTAAGGGTGTACGCACCTGGCAGACGGCTGTTTCAGGATCACACGAGTCACTGTGTCCATTGCACTGGCACCGGACACAGGTGCCAAAGCCCGCTCTGGACGCGGCTCCACCGGCATGAACAGAGAGCCTGTAGAACCCAGCTGCACATTCCTGCATGAGCCATCACACTGTTATTTACACAAACACACTGTACTACATCAGCAAGTTTTTACAGCAACCTCTTACAATACAATAATATATTCATAATATGACTGTGAAACTAAGGGGGTGATTGCACGACACCGATTTCAACTAAAAATGGGAAACCTTTTTTGTGTTTCGGTCACTCATTTACATGACAACAGTGTTTTGGTTGCCTGAAAATGCAAACTTTTGAAAACGGGTTTCAAAGTGCAAGTTTTTGAAAACCCGTTATCATCTCTGTGTAAACTACAAAAACGCAAATTTGTGTAACGGTGACGTCATGTGTGTGCATATTATGTGCTCAGTCTATAGGAATGTATGAAGGTGCATAGTGTTTTTTACAAAGTAACATTGGCAGCTACTGGCTTGGCATGAATAATACAGCGCTTTTAGATGTTTTCGTGGATCCGTGTGAATGGGGATAGTTTTGACAATGTTGTCATCTGCATGCAAAAATTTTCAAAAACGCAAAGGAGAAACAGTTGTTGTTGTATAAACATCCCCTAATTCAGACTAGGTCATTTTCTTTCATAACACAACAAATGATTATAAAAATGACCATATTGCATGGCATTGTTGGATAAGTGTTGATAGTTCTGTTTCCATAGTGTCTCTTTGATAGGGTATTTGGGCTTTACTTTCTCTTAAGCTGCCTTTCCACTTTCTTCAATTTATGTACAATTACCACATTTCTTTACCTAGTGGCAGTCACACAGAACTTTCTAATTGGTCATGAAGTAGTCGTTATCTGTTTATTCACCATGTTAAAATGAATGAATGAATAATGACTCTATGAATATTTCCACATAAATCAAATGATGGCCAGTACATTTGAAGGTAAAGCATAGGAGGTTTTATAGAACTAATGATTATTTAACAATGATAAAACAACTATTTATAATTATGCCTATTTTGTAGAAATTATGGTTTAAAGAATAACATTGTAATGCACAAATATTGGTAATTCACTCATAGTTTTGTTTAGGATACATCACATCCAGTCAGGCGGTTACATTTAGTCTAGACATAAAAGTTAGAATATTTTTCAACGTGTCTGAAGCTCAAACCGGATCCAAAATTTATCTAAATTTTTCTACCACAAACAGTTTTGGTCTGTTTGTGGTAGAAAGTGAAAAAACGGCTTTAGCTGGGCTTTAGCAGTTGCAATGTTACATTATATTTAAAGGAGGTTAGTAATGAACTCAAGTTAATTAAGTGCAAGTTAAAGGAACACTCCACTATTTTTGAAAATAGGCTCATTTTCCAACTCCCCTAGAGTTAAACAGTTGAGTTTTACCGTTTTCGAATCCATTCAGCCGATCTCCGGGTCTGGCGGTAGCACTTTTAGCTGTAGGAAAATGAGCCAATTTTCAAAAATAGTGGAGTGTTCCTTTAAGACTTAAGAGTCACTCTACACTTTACTGCATGTTGCATTTTATAGTAAAAGAAAGCATATTCAGTTAAGTGTGATTCTGGTGAACTTTGCGTTCTCAGATTTCAACACTCAAAACCTGACAACGGAGACAACATAGACTCTTAGATATTATAGCAAATAGTAACAAATGAACCTGTATAACGTGTTCATTCTGCAGCGCATGTGTTAGCATAGTGCCGTGGCGTTCGGATATGACACTACTACAGTTAATGTGTAAATATGCAAGAGGTTACAGACACACATAATCATTGTCATTCAATTAAGCAGGAACGTGCTGCAAATCCACGCCGAAAAATTGTTACATTGTAGACCAGCATGTTCATATGGGGAAAAAAATAGTCCTCAACCATTGAAACCATAGCAACACTCTTTCTCACCATCGCTCTTCAAAATTAATCACATCAATTTAGTACACCATCTGTTCAGGGTGAACTTGCTAAACGCCTGTTTAAAAATACTTTATTAAGCACAGTATGAGGTGTTTCAGAGTTACGGCCATCTGTCTCGCGCGGCCTCGTCCAGCCTGAATGTGAACAACTGACTCTTGCTGATCTGTAATCAGAGTCTCGCACGCTTGAGCTTGTTAAAGATCTCACATGAGCACTTTGTGGGCGGAGACTGGCGGCGAGAGAGCGCTTTAACACATTAACAGTCTGAGGAGCAGAAACACTGGCTGTAATGATGAGTGTCGTGCAGCGATACATCCAGCTGTTCGTCTCTCCACACTCAGCCTGTTTTTCCAGAGCTGTTGTGTTTCTAGAGCCCTGTTATGAAAGGGCATGTCAGCACCTTTCAAAGTGACCTAATTATTGTGACAAGGACGTCACTTTAAATCTATTTGGAAACTGCATTACTGGGACTTTTCAGAGTTGGTTTTTTGGTAATGTTGTGAACAACAGATTGAGTTTACAGGTGCATCTCAATAAATTAGAATGTCGTGGAAAAGTTCATTTATTTCAGTAATTCAACTCAAATTGTGAAACTCGTGTATTAAATAAATTAAATGCACACAGACTGAAGTTTGAGTTGAATTACTGAAATAAATGAACTTTTCCATGACATTCTAATTTATTGAGATGCACCTGTATTATGTGGATGAAGCAATCTCAGCCATGCTATGTAATAAATATAAAACACATAATGCTTTCATAAAAATGTGTGTCCTTACTATTTTTACTATGACATTGGCCTATGCTCTATTATCTGACCAATATTATGCTATAATATCTGACCTACAGAGAGTTGGGTAATAATAGCATTTATAACATATGTCTTATCACAACCTTCCAGCACATAACAGCTCTTACACGTCAAATATTGTGCACAAAAGCCTTTACCTCACAGGAGAGACCGGCGTATCCCAGAGGACAGTCACATTTCTCAATCTGATGGGCGATTTCACTGTCCTTTGAGGGCGTCCCCACCTCAGCCACCTCCAAAGTGATCTCAGAAATCCTGCACATCACACCAGTTCACACACACATACATATGAGCTTCTGCTCCTTCATAACTATTTTGGTCTTACAAAACTTATTACAACTCATAAATTACTAGAACTTATAAAACAAGTTCTTACCAGTGTTATTTTAGTATAATAGATCCCATTATAGTTCTTATTCATATTTTGAATTAGTTTTTTTTTTTGTGAAGTTTTGGTCATTTATTTATATGTTTTTGTTCACCTTTTTTAGTTTTATTTATATGGCTATACAGTTTTTATTAATTATTATTTCATTTTTAGTTTTAGTTATTTTAGTACAAGTTAAACTAAATGAAAATTAGAAATGCTGCCTCAGCAACGATGTAAAAAAAAAATTTTTTAGTTAAAGTTTATTTTATTTCAAGTAACATTTTTTATGGTTTAAGTTTTAGCTTTAGTTATCTATAATCACCAAGGTTCTTCCTCGTAATTTGAAAGTTGAATAACATTTGAAATAAAGTTGTAGGCCATGCTTGAGATCAGTTACCTGCTGTGTCTCATGACGCTGCCGTGTGAGGCCTTTATTAGGATATATTCGACATGAAACAGCACGTCCATGAAATCCTCACGAGACATCGGCCTGTCATCCTTGTGTTTCCATTCGTGCTGCAAAACATCAGTGTTTTAGTGTATGGTTGATGTAACTGTGGTAAATGAGATCATGTGAATGACTCCTGCACATGCAAACACTGTCAACACTCTTGTAAAAGTGATGTGTTGTGTGTTTCAGTAAGTGGGAGGGGCTGAGCGCTGACTCTCATCCCTGATTGGCTCACCTCTGTTATGTCAATCTCGTGACGGGTCAGCTGGCCAATCTGAAGTGCTGGCATGTGGCGGACCATGACCTTGTCCTTGTTGGGTCCGCCCTTTATGATGACCTGGGGCTCGTAAGAGGTGCGGCCCGTCTCATCACGAGCCTCGTAATAGATGGCATACTTCAGCTTCCCACCATAGGCTGTTATCTGAAAGAACAACCTCCAAATGGTGAGACTCGTTGTAATGTTCATTAGCTGGCCTTGAAATGTAAAAAAAAATATTTTATATGATTGAAACAACTGGACTGTACACTTGCATTCAAAAAGTTTGGCATCAGTTTTATTTAAAGAAATAAATTATTTTATTCAGCAATGCTGAAAATGCTGTTCTTTTGAACTTTCTATTCATGAAAGAATCCTGAAAAATAAAATGTGTCACGGTTTTCACAAAAATATGAAGTAGCACAACTGTTTTCAAAACTGATCAGAAATGTTTCTTGAGCAGCAAATCAGCATATTAAAATGATTTCTGAAGATCATGTGACACTGAAGACTGGAGTAATGATGCTGAAAATTCAGCTTTGATCAAAGGAATAAATTACATTTTTAAAATATATTAACATAGAAAACATATATTTTAATTTTTTAATAATATTTCACAATATTACAATTTTTACTGTATTTCTAATCAAATAAATGCAGCTTTGGTGAGCAGAAGAGACTTCTTTCACAAGCATTAAAAATTTTACTGACCACAAATCTCCTATCATCACACTTTTGGGACTTATTTATTTTCTAGCAACAAACATGTATACATAAATGTATGTAAATGTGTATTTAATGTATATAAAATAAAATGAAAAAAAAAAAAAAAAAGCTGAAGGATGTTAGTGGCAGACTGACCATGGAGCGTTTGAACTGTTTTGGCAATCTCCAGTAGTACGGCTCACTCAGATGCTGCTGGACCACATCAGCATTAGCGATGATGTCAGGATGCTGGAAGCTCACACCCGCTGTGATCTCCTGATGACTGGATTTGTCCACAAGAGGAAGAACGGTCTGTTCTGGCATCAGAGTCAGCTATAGGACAGCAAAAGACTCATCTAAATCAATCAAGCTGAATTAACTTTGAACTTCCAAAGTCAACATGAAATGGCATTCACAATTTAACTTCAGTAATATTTCCAAGTGAAACTGAATATTCAGCGGGATCTAATGTAGATTGGATTGTGAGAAATGCTTTGCGATATTATTACTGGTTAATGTTTGTGCTCACCCACACAGCAGATGTTTCAGAGGTGGATAAAGTTATTACATCTCAAAGAAAGATTATGAAATTTTTTTTGTCATTAGTGCTCCAGAGATTTTTATTAAGTAAGCAGGGTTAAATTGCCACACAAAATAGTGTAATAGTGTTGTGTTTCAGCGTCAGTGTCTTTGAGGATTTATTTGTGTGTGTATTGAGAGGCATAGTTTGGTAAATGTGTGTGTGAGGAACCCCACAGGGCAGCTAAACTACCCTCACATCAACACACAATCTCACGACTCACTGACTTAGAAAAAATCTCTCGTTTTCCCAAAAATGAGTTAAAGGATTCCAAACTCCTCTCCGAAACTTAAATTAACTTTTAGACAGCAACCTTTGTTTAATTTGTTTGTCGATTTCATCACATTGGAAGAGTGTCATTCAGCCATATTCTGCTTTTTTTCTCCATGGACATGCTGAGGATTAAGACGAGTTTCTGAACATGCAGGAAACCCTTTTTAAAAACAAACAAGGGCTCTGGCTCTGTGCGTCATCACTTTCTCTCTATATTTGTCTCTGTCTGCTCTGCTGCTCCTGCACACTTAATTCTGTCCTGTTGTGAATATGGTTGAGGGAGAATGACATCTAGGAAGCACTTGATATTTATTAATATTTACTGTTTCCCTGGTAACCGGAGCATCTCAGCCCACCTCGGGACAAGATGATTAAGAAAGCCATCAAAACACACACACAAACAGACACCTGTGTCCTCATCTCATCCACACCATCACAACCAACATATAAAGCAAATAATAATTAAAACATATCCTTTGGTTAAGAATCATAAACGCTCATAATTCTGTAAAATAACAGTCAAAATGGTTTATAATTATTGAAAACTTTCATACTTTAAAGAAAAAACATTTGAGTAACTGGGTTGAATAGTTAATAGTTGAACCTGACACACCGTATGTGTAAAAGAAACTTCGATGAGATTATTTAATTCTCTTTCCACCTAAATTCAAAAAAGTGCTGCTATTGTCAAATCCAATGCTCCCTTACAAGGGGTAATGAGGTTGTTCAAATGAGGAACAATATTATGTGTTGAATAATTAAATTTGAAGTGAGAATTAAGAATTCTCTTCTTCCTCTGCACCTATCACCTGCGGGGTACCTCAAGGCTCCATTTTGGGCCCGGTTTCATTATATATATTCTCCTGTTAGGTATACATTTTTAGAAACACAGCATCTCATACTATTATTTGACAATACTCTGCTTCTACTAAAACTGAGTTCTGCCTTACAAACTCTGTTTGCCACAGAGACATTAAAGTTAGATAGCTATGACCGATTTGGTAAGAAAAGTTTTACCAGAAACTGCTTTATATACTTTCAATTCTCTCCTCTGTCCCCCTCCACCACCTCCTATCACTTCCGGAGAGGCTCAAAATCACTTTCCAGAACATTCTCGTTCACCATTCCTGGCTGGTGGAACGATCTTCCCACCCCTATCCGGAATGCTGAATCCCTGACAACTTTCAAGCGACAGCTGAAAACTCATCTCTTTCGAAGCTACTTGACTTCATCATCATCATTATAAAAAAAAAAAAATTCTCTCTCTTTATTTATTCCTTCTCTTTCTAGCTTGTACTTATTTGAACAATGTCTAGAAACTTGGTATTACAAGCACTTCCTGTATCTGTTTGCCTCTTTAAGAAGAATCGCTTTATGTATCCCCAAATTGTAAGTCGCTTTGGATAAAAGCGTCTGCAAAATGACTAAATGTAAATGTAAATATATATAAGGAGGAGATGTTAACCTGTGTCATATGTCCTATTGGATAAAATGTAATGGTAAACAATGCTTAGTAATCACATTCAATTCAGTAATTAAATATGGTAAGGCAAAAAAAAATTAAATGTAAGTCAAATGCAAGTTGTGTGTGTGTGTTTGACTTGTGTATGACTTGTGTGTGTTTACTCACCCTCATACGGATGAGTCCCGTGGCCTCTGTACATGAGCTGCTCAAGCCGAAGCAGTAGCACTGACTGCAGCCCAGTGGATTCCTGTGACTGAGGCTGAACGAGCCCACCTTACAGCGGTCACATTTCACTCCCTCCATGTTAGCCTGAACACATACATTCACATTAGTACTGTGTGTGTTGTTTTACAGCTACCTTAAAGAATAGAGTTGCATTTCCCAAAAGTATTGTAAGCCTAAGCAGATCAAAGAAACCATCAGCATCAGTGATCTCTATGATCTACTTAGGCTTGCAATGCTTTTGGGAAAGGTAGCCAAGGACAGTCTCTCTCACAGCTGTCATGTGGGAACAGCAGTTTTATCAGATTGGAGCATCATACAATAATTAATTGGCAGTGCATTTCTATACCCCTAATAGTCATTATGACATGGCAGTTCTGCTGAAAAATCCCTTTGATCACAATTTACTGTACAACAGTGGCTATACTGGATGAATCAGAGTCGGGTTTCAAGCTCAATGTCATTACCTTGCATGAGCACTGCCCACTTCTGTCTGCACATGCGCAGAGACCAGACTCTGCATCGCAGGTGTCCAGTGACGAGCCTGCCGCCGAGCACTGGCAGGAAATGCATTGTGGGAAGTCTCTGTAACCCAGCTTACACTCGTCACATTTCTCACCCCTGAACTGCTCACGGCACATGCAGCAGCCTGTGTTCACGTTACATTGCTGTGCTACAGACCCCAGCGCGTTACAGCCACATGACTACAGAGAAAGAGAGAAAATTACAGACATATAATTCATAATATGCATAACATTTAATTAAAATGGCATTCACTTTCCCTGCATGTGACTGAACACTTTTGAAAATGTAGGATCCATTCTGAACCATTAAGTGTTGTAAAGTCTGATAAGGGCAGGCAAGGCTGAGCATTATTTGCCACTTAACAGAAAATCAGTCAGAATAAGATGCAATTCTCAGCACTGCCCTTGGCTGCTCCTCTTCCTACCTTAAGGCGAGAGATTTTTCCATTGAAATTGAGAATTACATTTCTTCCTCTACATCTATCACCTGCAGGGTATCTCAAGGCTCTGTTATCACCTGCAGGGTATCTCAAGGCTCTGTTTTGGGGCCGGTTGATTTAACAGAATCACTGAGTTGGAAAAGTATCACCCCCTTGTGCCAGTATTTTGTTGAACCACCTTACAGACTTTAGTCTGTTGGGATATGTCTCTATTAATAAATCTACACTTTGCAACATTTGCCCACTCTTCTTTGCAGAGCTGCTCAAGTTCAATTAAATTTTAGAGTGAGCATTTGTGGACTGCAGTCTTCAGGTCATTCCACAGATTTTCAGTGGGGTTTAAGTCTGGGCTCTGACGAGGCCATGCAAGGACATTCATCTTTTTTTTCCTTCAGCCACTGTGTGCTCAGCTTTGCTGTGTGATTTAGGTTATTGTCATGTTGGAAGGTAAACCTTCTTCCCATTGACAACTTTCTGGCAGAGGGCAGCAGATTTTCCTCAAGAATTTGACGGTATTTTGCCCAATTTATTTTTCCTTCTGTCTTGCCAAGTGCTCCAGTCCCTGCTGCAGAGAAACACGCCATAACAGGACATTACCACCTCCATGCTTTACTGAAGGAATGCTGTTATTTGGATGGTGTGCTTTAGTGGATTTATGCCAGACATATCGTTTGGTTTTGAGGCCAAATAATTCAATTTTAGTCTCATCTGCCTCAGAATCTTCAATGTGTGTTTTGGCAAAGCTCAGTCTAACTGCATGCGGCCTTTTTGAGGAGCGGCTTTTTTCTTACAACCCTCCCATACAAGCCACATTTGTGGAGAATTTGTAATATTGTTGTCACATGCACACAATGACCACTCTTTCTCATAAATTCCTGCAGCTGCTTCAGAGTTGCTGTCGGCCTCTTGGTTGCCTCTCTGACGAGTGCTGGTTAGGTATGTTTTGAAGCATGGCAGCTGGTTTGAGTTGGTTTAACCTGGTCCTGAGCTGGTTATAAGCTGGCTATGAGCTGGTCCTAAGCAGGAGCTAGTTGCTTAGGACCAGCACATGATCAGCTTAAACCAGCTCATGACCAACTAAGGACAAGCTTAAACCAGCTCAAACCAGCTGCCACACTTCAAAGCATACCTAACCAGCATATGCTGCTTTTTTCAAGAGGGCCTTTTATCCAGTTTGGAGCGATGTCCTGATCCAGGGAGGGTCTGTGTTGCACCAAATACCTTCCACTTCTTAATAATAGACTTCACTGTGCTTCTAGGCATTGATCAATCCTTTGAAATGCTTTTGTCTCCATCTCCTGACTTGTGCCTGTCCACAGCTTTATCCCGGAAATCTTTTGACAGTGCCTTGCAGCTCATAGTTAATTGTTTGTTTCAGTTGCACTACCAAGGACTGAAATGCTCCAGGAAAGCTCTTTTCATGCTGAGCTAATCAAAATGACTACAGCTGATCACAGATGAAAGTCAAATGGCTTTGTGTGCCATTGAGAAGGTGATTAACTAGACTTGATTGAGTTTACAAGTCATTTTTAGGAGGGGGCTGATCCTTTTTCCAACTCAGTGAGTCTGGTTTTTATTTTTTCTAACATGTTGATGTTATATCTTTCACTTGGATGTTATACGTTGCACTGAGTAAATACAGCTGGATAAAACAAAAACTGTGTCTGTCTTCATTTCAGGTTGCAAACCAACAACGTGTGATTATTTTAAATGGGGGTGATTCTTTTCTTTGCCCACTGTATGTATGTGTGTATGTATATATATATATATATATATATACAGTATGTATGTATATATATATATATATATATATTAGTGCTGTCAAACGATTAATCGCGATTA
>NW_015548194.1:496133-499038 GCF_001515605.1 Sinocyclocheilus anshuiensis
TCTCATACTGTTGTTATGCCTTACAAACTCTGTTTACCACAGAGACATTAAAGTTTATATGGCTACCAACCTTTTGGTAAGTTTTACCAGAAATTGCTTTAGGTAAGGAGATGTTAACCTGTGTGTTGTATGTGCCACTGCATAAAATGCAATGCTTATGAATCACATTCAATTACACTGTCACCGAAAAGTCACATTTGCAGATATCATAGGAAAGAGAGGGGTGATCTGAGACTTGAAAAACAAATGTATTGGTAATCAGCACCTAAGTAGTCAGTTCATTATATGATACCAGACAAATGTAGTTCATCCAATTTACTGATGCATGCAACAGTAAAAACCTATTAACTGATTAACTGTACTGTAAGTTACCTTACCATATATGGTGAAAAATTATTTATCATTGCATTATATGTAGCTTTACTTTAAAATACTGTGAAATGTATGTTTTTTTTTGCAAGTGAAAACTATGAACTACTGCATAATTTACAATGAAAAAAAAAAAATTACAGGAAAAGGACATTCCCAGAAGTCCTTGCAGAAATCATCAATTATTATTATATTTTATTTAAATAGTTTTGTTTCTTATTATTTTTGTTATCAGTAATGTACACCGTAGAAAAATGGAAATAAAAAATATATTATGTTTAGGGAGAGAGGGGTAAGTTGAGCCAGTGAGTAAGTTGACCCACCCCCTATATCTTGGCAACTGTACACTTTTACTGTCATGTGATCATGCATTTGGAACCACCCATCATTTCTGCCAGACTATGAAAAGGCGAAACACAAGGGAGGAGTGGAAGGCACCCATTTACTTTAAAAACTGTTTTTGGCTTGTCAAAGTAACATTTTAGAATAACAGATGTAATGTCTGTTACATCAAAGCAAATTTAACCAGGTCTAAACATATTTATGATGCATCTAGGTGATTTAGCAACATATAAAACCATGCAAATCATTTAGCTAAATATTAGCCTAAATTGGTAAGTTAGGTAGTTTTTTCCAAAATGGCAGCTATGGGGCAAAGTGAGCCAAATGCTGTGGGGTAAATTGAGCCAGTGTTTTACGTCACCACCCCATAAGGCACTGAAGTTAAGTTAAATCTCTGAAGTTTAAACTGGTATTTTAATCTGATAATGTCCCATAACGACATTTCCTTTAAATGGACATTATCCTAAAACACAACACAATGCAATGTATAATTCAAAACATAAGGAAAACACCTGAGAAACCAATATAGAAAATCCCTTCATATTACAGTACAGACTTTTCTTAGAGTGTAAATTAGGGTGTTTTGTGTTACTTTTTTGTTATTTGTTTACATGACACTGTGCACCATCTATACATGAATATTCACTATGTTTTATGGATAGGCAAACTTCTGGTTAACTCTGTGGCTTTCTGTCTCACCACCTGTATATTTGTAGCACAGTTTCTGCCAACCACATCTTGCCCTTAAATTTGCACACACAAGCATCATCATTGACTCAGCTTCAAAGTTTGATACACAAACAAACAAAACATATATAGTCACATATATAGTTTCCAGCTCAGGGCTGATTACTATGAACCATTATATATGGGAGTTTGTCAGTTCAGTTCAAAATGCTGCTGCGAGGATCCAGATTGGAACCAGGAAGAGAGTAAAATATTATGCAAAACTACTACTACTTTTCTTCATTATGATATCAGAACAGGTGTATCATAATGTACCCCCACCCACCAGCTCTATTCTCTGTGACATTAATTCAAAGATTCACCTCGACAAGACTTTACAGAGGGTGAATAATAATGATGTTTCGGCAGAAGATAAATATACACAGCCAGAGCAGACAGAGTGAAGCCGTGACGGTGTGAGCCGTACCTTACAGCCGCTGCTGATGTCGTGACCCCAGTGGTTGGGCGCACATTTGTCACATCTCTCTCCCACGGTGTTGGGCGGACAGATACACTGACCTGTGTTAGCGTCACAGTTATTTCCCACATGGGCACACTGGCACGCTGCGAGACAGACAGAAACAGAGAGCAGGTTAATTGTGGAGCGCAGCTGAGCACCTGTTCTAAATGTCAGCTCTCTGCTGGGGTAATATCAGTGTGATAGCGTGACAGAAGACGCTCCAGCTTGAAGGAGATGGGCAAATTTACACTCCATCCCAACAGAGAATTACATTATTCTTAATGAAATGAACACCGCAG
Organism: Sinocyclocheilus anshuiensis; assembly: GCF_001515605.1. NCBI lineage: Eukaryota > Metazoa > Chordata > Actinopteri > Cypriniformes > Cyprinidae > Sinocyclocheilus > Sinocyclocheilus anshuiensis. The sequence goes on from NW_015548194.1 coordinate 498,330, forward strand.
ATGAATACTGTAGCGCTTACAGGTCAGGCTTGTTGATGTCCACATTAAAAGCCATTGTCTGAAATGTGAGTGGTTGGCACACAACCTTTTGCTCTTCCAAAGATCAGAAGATGTAAAGCAGTTCCATGTTTCACTTACATCTGTTATGTTTCATTTACAGCATCAAGTTCAATTTCAGCTGCAAGCAGCTCTACAGAAGACAACTGTGTCATTATTCAGCTCGATTCAGTTCAAATAATCTGATAGTGTCACTGCAGGTCAATAATATTACAGAATATTAAGTGTATAAATAATATATATATATAATATTATTATTTATATATATATAATATTATTATTATTTTTTTTTTTTGTAGTAATGGCAATTTAGTCTAAATTAATGTTGGGGATTGCTACTTTGGAACCAGTGGTGGTTTGTAGTTATTAATAATTTAATTTGATATATTATATTAGCAGCATTTCTAATTTACATCCATATGTCCCTATATCTTAAACTGTCCTCTGATTTACCACATACAAGATACCACATGTATCCTTATCAAATGACCTGAGCCTCTATCCACATTCATTTTATAGCGCTTATGCTCTTTCTGTTTTAAAAGACACTTAATAATATTCTGCAACATTATTGAACTGCGGTGACACTATCGGATTGTTTGAACTGAATCAAGCTGAGTAATGACACTATTGTCTTCTGTAGAGCTGATTT
>NW_015548194.1:499210-500560 GCF_001515605.1 Sinocyclocheilus anshuiensis
CTATTAAAAAAAAAAAAAAAAAAAACTAAATAAATAAAATTAAAAAAATAAACAGAATAAATTTTATAATAATGTTTATTAACATGCATTGCCCCTATCAATAAACAAATAAACACGAGACACTTGTGACATTAATGTAAATTAAAGATGAGTTTAGACTGACTTTTTCAAAATTCACAGGGAAAAAAAAAAACTTATATGGTTTGAAATGAAATAAGGGGGGGGGGAGTTAAAAATGTCAGAATGTTAATTCTTAAGTGAACTGTACCTTTAATGCTTTTCCTATCCTATGGAATTACTGTTCTATTGTTCGTACAAATAAAAATCGAAATGCACGGGTGAATCTGGAATGAATTACAGAGGCACATACATGGTCTCATATCAAGGGCTCGAGGTTCGGAGGTGAATTCTTACGTGTGCAGCCGCCTTCCTGGAAGCTGAAGTGTCCGGGAGTGCAGCGGTCACACTTCTGTCCTGTCACACCAGGCTGACAGCGACACTGACCGCTCTCATCACAATCAAACGACTTCGATCCGAATGAATTGCAATGGCATGGGACGAAGCCTTGAGCGCCCTGCATGTGTAAGCCAGACTGGAGAGACAGAGAGACAGTGAGGAGGGTTAAAACAAGGCCATTCTCAGAGTGATGGCTAGACTGTGCTGTGTGGCACTTTCCACAAATAAGGTACAAATAGATTTAAAAAGCAATGAAGGCACAAATCCTATATTTACAGAGTGAGAACTATTACATATGTTGGAGAACAGGGGTTTTTCATGTGTAGGTGGTGTTTAACCTTTAGAAAAATAACAAAAGAAATTACTTCATAAAGAGCATCAAACTCATTTTTTGCACCTATTCGTGGAATGTGCCGTGTTTAGTCATACAAACACTATCATGTGCAATATTATATAAAACCTCCTTCAGTCCTTCAGTGACTCAAAGACCTTCATAAACACAGCACAGGGCACAGCACTGAACAGCCATGCAGATATTACAGATCAAACCAAACCACAGAAATCTGCCTCTGTCTCCAGTCTGTACTCTGTCCCCTTTACACTCACTTCAACTGACTGTAAAGACATTTTGAGAGGTAAATGCCAACAATTTCATTTTAATTATCAAAATGATCATGCAGTGATGATAAATCTGCACACGCCATGTGGATGTGAAGTCACTGTGGCAGCCATTGCTGTGGGTGATTGACAGCCATCTGTCTGCTAGGAACAGGTGCGCTGTCACCGTAGCAACCAATGAGAAGCGGCCCTGGCACAGACTGTCAGTGGCACCCCATGGATGCCAGATATATGAAGACACACACACACACACACACACACACACACACACACACA
>NW_015548194.1:505359-510973 GCF_001515605.1 Sinocyclocheilus anshuiensis
CACACACACACACACACACACACACACACACACACACACACACACACACACACAGCATGCAAAGCTCTGAGCTAAAGTAACAAAACTCTCCTCCAAGAGAACTCATAACCATGTCTGGTGCTTTTTAAAGACTAAGAAAAGACTAAAACATAAAAATCACAGCATTTAACACTGCCATGTGCTTTCTGAGTATGACAGATTAACTGACTCTCTTAAGTGCTACTTAACTAATGCTACATGTAAATGTATAATTAAAAACCAATGCAGAATGTGCACATTATGTTACATCCGTCTTAAAACCAAAGGATGTCTCTTTGAATTATGCACTCAAAAAAATGCTGGGTTGTTTTAACCCAACTTTGGGTCAAATATGGACTAACCTAACTTTTGGGTTAAAAATGTAATTTAAAAATTTAACCCAACGGTTGGGTTAGTCCATATTTGACCCAAAGTTGGGTTGAAACAACCCAGTATTTTTTTGAGTGTACTTTTTGGAATATAATTTGCATATTTTTTATTATATTAAACACGCTGACTTATATAATGCGATAAACACCAAGCTCACAAAACACTGGATTCATGAAGAATGAGAAAGTTACATGAGATTATTTGTATAGCACGTTTCCACCTTAAGTGCTACTTAACTAATGCTACATGTAAATGTATAATTAAAAACCAATGCAGAATGTGCACATTATGTTACATCCGTCTTAAAACCAAAGGATGTCTCTTTGAATTATGCACTCAAAAAAATGCTGGGTTGTTTTAACCCAACTTTGGGTCAAATATGGACTAACCCAACTGTTGGGTTAAATTTTTCAATTACATTTTTAACCCAAAAGTTAGGTTAGTCCATATTTGACCCAAAGTTGGGTTAAAACAACCCAGCATTTTTTAGAGTGTGTATACTTGTTTTGGTCTCTTTCATTAATAACTGTACACAAGTGTACTTAAGCATGCAGAAAAGTTTCTCATGCAAAACCTCTGCACAAACACAATTGCACGTGGATTTGTCCTTGATCTTCTGTTAAAGGAATAAATTAAGAAATCAAAATTTCCCTGATCTTTTGACATGTAAGAGATCACTGCACTATAAAAACATACCGTAAGTTGGTATTGAACTCTTATTCATAACAGTTATTCCACATGCATAGAAGTTACCCAGTCATAGCAGTGGGTATTTAATCTGAAAGGAGACACAAGCCTTAAACTGATTGTTTAAATCAGAGCGCCAAAACCATTTATTTTCCAATTTATGACTGCTTTTGATGTAAAAATCAAACCAACATTATAAGAGCACCTCCAGGAACATTAGAAACATTATGAATGCAATGCAGGAGCCCTTTAAAGCCAAACGTGTCATTATCGAAACCAGATGAAACACAATAAACATCTTTATGAAGAAGCCCAGATCGAGTTCTGACATGCTCATGTTGTTGCTGTGAAATAAGAAAGACATATTGTAACTCACACTTAGCAACTCACTTTCTAATAATAATCATATCTATAAAAAAAAAACACTTCGATTCCCATGTTTCTAAGGCCAGCAGAATTCAAGCACATTCTACATTTAGAATGAAAGTGTGAACTTGTTGAGTAGTTTGTGCATGAAAATGTTCACACAGGTTTTGTGCAAAAACGTGTATTTACAGGTAGTGAGAAAAACCAAGTGTAATAATTCTAAATATTTGTTTTCAGTATGCATGTGATGACCTACAGTATAATGCATAATGCTGATCTTGAAGTGATGCATGATGCCCTCAGTACTGCATTATTGTTACCAAAAACCTACCATGAAAAGCAGCATCATACATTATGATATACATTAACATGAACACATGATGTTACATTACAGGGAATATATTTTATATAACAGAAATAAAATATAAACACAACTTTGCAAAGGAACAAATCTAAAAATTGCAATAAGGAGCTATGCATATACTATTATAGTTTTTATTAATATTTTAAATTAGCTTATATATTTTCAGCTTTCATTTTAATTTTAGTTAAATTTTTAGTCATTTTGTTATGTATTGGTCTTTTTTATTTATTTATTTTTTTAAATATTACTATTTATTTTTAATTGATTTCCATTTCAGTTGTAGTTTTTATTTATGTCCAGATAGTACAATTTATTTCCAGCAACTAAAATAGTGTTTTTCGGTTAGTTGCCAAGGCAACCTTTCTAATTTTCATATAAAGTTTTGCATATACTATTGACATTTTATTTTAGCTTAATTTCAATTCACTGACATGCTCATGTTGTTGCTTTGAAATAAGAAAGACATATTGTAACTCACACTTAGCAACTCACTTTCTAATAATAATCATATCTATAAAAAAAAACACTTCGATTCCCATGTTTCTAAGGCCAGCAGAATTCAAGCACATTCTACATTTAGAATGAAAGTGTGAACTTGTTGAGTAGTTTGTGCATGAAAATGTTCACACAGGTTTTGTGCAAAAACGTGTATTTACAGGTAGTGAGAAAAACCAAGTGTAATAATTCTAAATATTTGTTTTCAGTATGCATGTGATGACCTACAGTATAATGCATAATGCTGATCTTGAAGTGATGCATGATGCCCTCAGTACTGCATTATTGTTACCAAAAACCTACCATGAAAAGCAGCATCATACATTATGATATACATTAATATGTTACATTACAGGGAATATATTTTATATAACAGAAATAAAATATAAACACAACTTTGCAAAGGAACAAATCTAAAAATTGCAATAAGGAGCTATGCATATACTATTATAGTTTTTATTAATATTTTAAATTAGCTTATATATTTTCAGCTTTCATTTTAATTTTAGTTAAATTTTTAGTCATTTTGTTATGTATTGGTCTTTTTTATTTATTTATTTTTTTAAATATTACTATTTATTTTTAATTGATTTCCATTTCAGTTGTAGTTTTTATTTATGTCCAGATAGTACAATTTATTTCCAGCAACTAAAATAGTGTTTTTCGGTTAGTTGCCAAGGCAACCTTTCTAATTTTCATATAAAGTTTTGCATATACTATTGACATTTTATTTTAGCTTAATTTCAATTCAAATATTTTAATAGATAATAGATCATATTTTTTAATAGAATAGTTTTAGTGAACGATAATAGCCCTGGCTGGTAAATTGTAAACAGGAGTAAACTGCATCAATGTTAAAGTTAATCTGAATAAAACAGGCAAAATTGAAAAACAGCTGATCTGATCAGCAGTAAAAAGGAAAAAAAAGTTATGTGTATAATGTGTGTTATTTTGAACACTCTTACACTGATATTAGATGAGTCAAAGGAAGTCACACACACACACACACACACACACACACACACAGATCCTGTGCTCCCATCATGCCGTGCGTTTACCCCTGTGCCGGGGCGGTAAGCCCCTCGAGGGCAGCCCCCTCTGCTTTCCCATCTCTGGATGTGTTGGATGGGAACCTGTTGGACGGGTCGCCGGGTCTCCCTGCGAGAGTGAGGCGGGCGCATGAGGTCACACCTGCGGCCCACGTATCCGGCCCGACAGATGCACCTGCCCTCAGAGTCACAGCGCTGGGACACAGAGCCCCGAGCGCTGCACTGACACGGCCTACACAACTGAGCTTCACTGTCCCACCAACAATTCGGCTAAACATAGACGGGTTTATGAAGAGGCAGAGACAAAAATAAGAAAATATAAAAAATATATAAGAAAATTACTCACACTGACGCAATGAATAGGGAATGTGTTATGCATACAGTAATGTCAATCTAACCCAATGACAGAAATGACTGCATTTGGTGTGGTGTGCTGTATACTCACCATGCACTCGTCACACTGACGTCCAACAACATGTTGTCGACACTGGCACTGTCCGGTCTCCTGATGGCATACCTCTGAGAGCGATCCGTTAGTGTGACACTGACACGCTACACAGAGACACAGAGAGAAACTTGTAGAGAGAAACACGACTAGACATGAAGACATTACATCTAGAGTGACAGTAGGTTATATTTTGCCTTTATATCCAGTACATACACTGCCAGTCAAAATTTTGGAATATGGTTCTCATTGGTTTTTAATGGTTCTGAAGGTAGTAATAGTGTAATAGTGTGTATGACAAAACTGGTTGCCCACTGAAGCTAAGCAGGGTTAAGCTGGTCAGTACCTGGATGGGAGTTATATAATAAAGAATAACCAACCCACAGATACCTATGGATCTAGCAGCAGTCTCTCTCCACCTTGTGGACCAACTCCTGTACCTGAGCCAGAGGCAGAGCCCACCAACTTTTGATTGGCACCAAACTTCTGATTGGCAGTGTACATAAAATACACTCAGGAGGGAATTCACTAAGAATGCACTGTAGCCACAGATATGATCGTAGTTTGACATTGACACTAAATCGTGATCAGTGACATTTCCATCAATGTTTTGACAATACATACTGTATATATATTCCAAACAAAGTGTTGTTGTGTTTAGGAGGAACTGGCGTGTACTTCATTATGTACAACACTGCAGGTAAAGAAGCCTTTCTGTGTAATGTAGGTCATTCAAACAACTTCAGTAAGCATCCCACTGAGCGCTGTGCTGCACTGCATTGTTTTACTGATGATTCTTCTCTTCGAAACTTGTTATTCCCAGCAGAAATAAAGTAAGTCCTATAATCTCACATTAAATATAAACATGCTTCAGAGGTTAAAAATGGACAAGCATTGGCTCCGCTTCACTCCCCTTCACTGATGTATATATTTTAGTAGATAGGCCTACTGAAACTTGGTGCATATTTTTCAAATATGACGTTTGTACAATATCTGATATTAGTGGAATGTTTCTATTTAGCAATTTTCTAATTTAACATAAGAATTCCCAATTCTTTCAGTCTGATAATAGTATAAGTATAACAATTTGAGTCAAACTTTTATTTAAAAAAGTTAACATGAGAATATCACAACATGAACAATTATTACTTTTTACACAATTTTTCACATCACAAATTTGACATTAAAAATCCTAAGACTTCCTGTTTCCTTACAGGTTTAAATAAGACTTTGAATCCCAGACTTTCAGTTTGTACCCCACCATCTGAATATGTTTTGCAATATTATAACCACATCAAATGAACTAAGCACTCTTAAAATCAGTAGGAACACATAAACTCTGGGAAACTGTTTCATTGTCATGTTTCATGCACAACCAAGGGAATGTGTGCAACCCAAATGTGCTTTGAACTCGCCTCTGGCGTGTATAACAACTAAAATTAAAAACCAGTGAGATTATTCAATATCCCATGACCCCTTTGCATGCTAATCAGTGCAGTGTGTGTGGAAAACAATCAAACAGAATGACTCTATCCTGCTTAAAATTACAGCACGGTGTAACTGTGGGCACACTGCTGTAGGGCTGCAGGAGGACAGATTGCATTTTAATATAATGCGCGCACACTTTCTGAACAGCCTGATTCTGACTGAGATGGAGCACAGATGGTGCAGCGTGAGGCTTGTTGGAGGGGAATCTGTGTGTATTGTCCTTGAGGGTAGACGGTCCGTGCTACTGGATAAACTCACCTCACACAAACACACACACACACACACACACACACACACACACACACACACACA
>NW_015548194.1:511006-511953 GCF_001515605.1 Sinocyclocheilus anshuiensis
ACAGGCTGTCTGGAAGAACACAACTTAATTTCAACAAAAACAGACACATTAAAAAATTCCTACCAAAAAAAACATTTTCATTTAGACCTTCAAAGTACATATTTAACAGGTCATCTTAATTTTACAAAAACAATGACATTCATAAAATAAAGTATTACTGTATTATTATTAGGGTTATGTTTAGTTTTGTTCTGTCTTCATTGTGTTTTCAGTTTATCTGTTCCCCTGTGACCTAGTTTTACTTTGGCCCCTAATTGTCATTTCGTTCACCTGTGTTTCATTAATTAACTCATTAGTTCTTTCGTTCGCTCCCCTACAAATACTCTCAGTTTTCCCTTAGTCAGAATCCGTTCTCATTTATGTAATGTTGGTGTACTTGCCTGTCTCCTGGATTTGTTTATTAAAATACCTTTTGTTTATTTCCTACGTCCTTGTGTGTGTGTCCCTCACCAACCCGTAACAGAAGAACGGACCCAACGATGACTGCAGCAGAGGACGCGCTGTGGGGTTTGCGGCAAGGCGATCAGAGGTTGGAGCGATATGTGGAGGGTTTCCTCGAGCTCACCAACTGGGTGAGTTGGCACGACGCCGCTCTAGGTGCGTGCTTCCTGCTGGGGTTGGATGACGAAACAATCCGCTGCGATCTCCCTACGGGTGATTTTTCCATTGATCGAGCTGATTAATCTCGTACTATTCCTAAATAGCTCTGATATGGATGTTGAGGAAGTAATGAATATTCCCAAGCCTCGTCATCCAACTCCCGCAGGAACGCGCCGCGTCTCCCCAGCTCACCCCACGCCGAGAACCTCCACATACCTCTCCAACGGCTCCTACCGCCTGCCCAACCCCAAATTCCCTGCTGTCCTCCGAAGCTCTACCCTAGTCGTAAGCCCAGTACGGCCGGCCGCTCCCCAGTCAAGTCCACCGGCCGCGGCTCTCTCCCGCCC
>NW_015548194.1:512919-513058 GCF_001515605.1 Sinocyclocheilus anshuiensis
GGCCAGCTCTCTTTCGTCGCCTCCGCTGGTCCTGTCCAGCCCTCAAGTGCCGGCTCCGCCAGAGCGCCCTCAAGTGCCGACTCCGCCAGAGCGCCCTCAAGTGCCCGCTCCTCCAGAGCGCCCACCAGGGCCCGCTCTT
>NW_015548194.1:513292-520225 GCF_001515605.1 Sinocyclocheilus anshuiensis
GATCCGCCATGGCCGCCCGAGGCCCCTGATCCGCCATGGCCTCCCGAGGTCCCTGATCCGCCATGGCCTCCCGAGGCCCCTGATCCGCCATGGCCGCCCGAGGCCCCTGATCCGCCATCGCCGCCCGAGACCCCTGATCCGCCATGTCCACCCGAGGCCCCTGCTCCGCCATGGCGACCCGAACTGCCGGCTCTGCCATGGCGACCTGAACTGCCTGCTCCGCCATGGCTCCTGGAGCTCCCTGATCCACCCTGGAGGCTCTCCTTGTCTCCATCCTGTTCCAGTCCTGCACCAGCCTCCAGGGTGCCCGCCCCCCCGGTGGTACTGTTACGGCGCGGGATGTGCCTTCCGGGAGGGGGGAGTAATGTTAGGGTTATGTTTAGTTTTGTTCTGTTTTCATTGTGTGTTCCCCTGTTCTGTTCCCCTGTGACCTAGTTTTACTTTGGCCCCTAATTGTCATTTCGTTCACCTGTGTTTCATTAGGTTCTTTCGTTTGCTCCCCTACAAATACTCTGTTTTCCCTTAGTCAGAGTCCGTTCTCATTTATGTAATGTTGGTGTACTTGCCTGTCTCCTGGATTTGTTTATTAAAATACCTTTTGTTTATTTCCTACGTCCTCGTGTGTGTGTGTCCCTCACCAACCCGTAACTATTATATAGGTTTAAATTATTTTGTGTAATAATGAACTAATAGGACGCCAATCAAATCACAATTTCATAAAAACAGAACTGTCTACAACTGTGATCATGGTAACTGTGACTTGATTGGTGGATCTCTCTACAGGATTATGGGTAGTGTAGTCAATAGGGACATTCATGTAGGGCATTCAGTCAATAAACATGGTTTTTAAAAAGTTGAAATCACACTGACTGTCTTCTGCAGAAGAAAATCTAGTCATCTAACGAACTCCGAGGTCATGGTAGATCTGCCTTTAGGTTTAAACAGAATTTATAAAAATCAACGGAGAGCATAAATTATATTTTTACATTATGCATGTTATATCTTATTGTAAATAATTCATCCATGTTTGTTTGTTTGTTTATTATTATTATTGACCTTTTGTAATGTTTAATCAAAAGCGAAATGTGAAAATGTCAGCCTTATCTCTGGTGATGTATGCAGGATTTCTCCAATTATTTATTCTTAAATAGTCTAATATTGAGATCATAAGAGATTAGACATCACATGTTGCTGTTAGTCAAAGGGCTATGATCTGAAAACAATCAAACTCTGCTCCTTCACTCACCTTGGCAATTCTTGGCTATGAGGGCATCTCCAAAGTATTCGTCAGCGCACCTTTCACAGTCCGGGCCTCCATATCCCTCACGACAGAGCAGACAGGCTCCAGTCACCGGATCACAGCTGAGCTCTGCTGTAAGATCCAGGTTACCGTTACACATACACGGCTGGCAGGAACCCCCAGGAACGTTGGGACGACCGAAATAGCCATTAGCACACCTGAGGTCATCCAGAGTAGAGAGGATGCATGCTTTAGAGATGCATACACTTCAAAACATGATACACATAATAAAACGATTTACACTCAAATCAACATTTCATATGCATTTGTTTCATTACTTTGTTTTACAATGCACAGTCAGCCAGCTTGGGTCACTGTGTGTGGGTTTGTTTTGTGATACTGACCAACTGACTGAACATTTATACCTTATGTACAGTTATGTATATTTAACATCTAGCTTGAAGGTGGTGCAGTGATGTAGCTGTTAATTTGTCATTTGTAATTGCAGTTTGAATCAGATGAGTGGTGGCTTTAGCAGTTGCGATAGTGCATGTACTGTAGAAGCTAAAGCTGAGCTTAACAGATAGTTTGTCAAGAATAGCTGGGGTAAAGTGGGATAAATGGAAACACTTAAGGAAAGCATTTAAGTATATTGCATTTCCTGACGAGTCATTTACCGTTTCTCTTTTAAAGGAGCTGTGTACAACTGAACTGACTCCATTACAGTACGTCTGATGAACAACCTTATTTTGATCATGAAAAGAACATCCGAGACTTTTCTCGCCAAAACAAAGCACAGACGATGAGAATGTGAGAGAAATATAAGGGGAAGAGACGCTATCACTTCCTCCGCTCGCTTCGCCCACCCGCTCTTCTTATCTGCTCTCGGTGCGTTTGGATCCTATATCTCTACTGAAGCAACTTGTGTTGCTGGCTGATAAACACGCACAGTCTATCCACTGCCTTCATGTTAAATGGATTCCTCTGCGCTTATCTGCACACGACTGTGCTATCTGCATGATGGTGGAAAGAGAAAGTAATCACCGTGTTTCACTCACGCTCAGCGGATTCCACAAGCCAGCCTAGACTTATTAATTGAATATGGTATTGCTTGTCTTTACAGGCCCAGAGGCATGCTAGTGCAGAATCTAGTTTTAACTGTGCATGTTGGAGATTTCAACTTTTAAACAAAGTCTTAGATCTCACAATAACTTTAAAAGACATAATATCCCTTCAGCAGTACAAATGCTCTGGGCTCATGTCTTATTTAAGAAATCTTGGTACATATATAGTAATATCTGCATTTATAAGTGTGATTTTTACCAAACCGCCTGTCCTGGTACTTGACACTTGGTATCTGGCACTGCTATTTAAAACGATAAGTGACCTTCATGTAACTTCGTGCTTTGGTAGGAAATTGTCTTCTAAGGACATGACTGTAAATGCAATTTGGAAAATGTGAATCACTCAGAAAATATTTTTTTACATTAAAACATTCAGAACGGGGCTGGTGTCAAATTTTTTATATATTCAGAAAACAAATCAGATAATGGAATGAAAATTAGCCACTCCATTCATTCATATGTTGTAGTGTAAAATATAACAAACTATAAAGGAACTGATATGTTGTCACTTTCATATCTGAGAATACGAGAAAGAAAATGGTTGTCAGATTGATGTTTATCATCGGAATTTGGATGTATTTCTCTGTACTATAGCTCATAATATTCTTTGGAAAGTAGTGGAATCATGTTTAAATTTTACTTGTCAGATTATTTCCTACGGATATGTGTAAATGTGGAGCTCTCTCAGACTAAAGCCACAGTCACACTAGACTTTATGTATGCAACATTTTTCTGACTCTGCAACAGTCATGATCTGACATGATCAACTTAAATCTAACACATAACAAATAAAAATAAATCCAAAATAAAAACATACAATCTACTCCACTTTCTTGCATTGCTGCAGTTTTACATTTATGTTCTTTTAATTCAGCTACGAGGTCATGCCGTAACGTATCGACCTTGTATTGGTCACACGGTTTCACTTGTTACAAATTCGCAGGTCTGAGTTCACCACACTTGAACTTTGGAACACAGTGGAATGCGAAACAACTTTACAGAAGCTTGGACGTCTGCTCTCCCGCATTCGCATGTGCATGAATGGAAGTCAATGGAACGAAAAGTGTAGTGTGACCGATCTTTAACTGATACATATGGAGCGCCACAAGGCTCTGTCTTAGGTCCGATTTAGTAGCATTTCCATGTACATCCTACTAGGCCAAATTACAATGAAACATCTGATTATGCAGTTTTTTTATTTTCACTATTTTCATACTTTATTATCATTTTTAAAAAATATGCATTTAGTGTAATAAGAGAGTAAAGACTGGTATCTATTAAATTACAAATTAGAAGTCAATGAGCATAAACATGGGTTAGTAAATGAATACAGAATCTCTTTAAGTGTCTGTGTAAATGGAAAAGTCCCCACCTACTGTTTCAAAAGTACATAACCCCCAATATACTGTCAGACAGACTGTCACCTCTGCTGCTTTGGTACCCTTTAAAGGGTAACTGAGCATCGAAGGCTGGCTCTTCCTCTTTCTCTGGTGCCAGCTCATAATTTCTCCTGTCGTTAGCTCTGCTGTGAGAGTGCCATCTTAAGCACTGATGACTCGGGCCAGGTGTCTTTAACCCAGGCCATATATATGGTCAACTTCCTGTGTGTCTGCACACAAGGGAACAATTACTAAAAAAAACCTGGGACTGTTCCAAACTCTTATTTCTGTTCTCTCTTTACCCCATTCACCTCAGCCTGCTCTCTCTGACTCACTCGCAGTTTCAGGTGTCACTGGCCATGCAGGGCCAAACTAAACATAAGTACTCTATTTCAGAGCAGAACCAGGCGCCTTACAGGGACTGAGCTGAATTAGGTCAGTGAAAGACTGAGTGGGGTGGAGAGAGGTGGGTATTGGGTTTTTATGTTTTGGGTCAGTGATTCTTAAACCGAAAGTATCACTAAACCCATTACTGTTACTGATTGCCTACTACACTCTCAGAGCTTATGGCATGCTTCACAACAAACACATACACAGTGTGTGAATGAAGCAGAGGGGTAGGATGATGAATATAAGACCTGTTTCAGGGAGCACAACTGCAGTGTAACAGCAACAGCAGGCTCACACTGTGGTTTCACTCTGATTACATATGCATGGACAACAGAAATGGACACTTTTATCCACATATACATGCAGTTCCATTAGCAAGCAGCTTCCTCTCTCTCTCTCTGTGTGTTTACCTGATATTTCAGAATGGCACTTTCTTGCCATTATTCTGGTGCATGTAATGTAAAGCTGGTCACTGACAAGGTTTCTGCTGTTTATGTTACTAAATCTCTATAAAGAATAAGTGATTTCTGGTTTAATATATTGAGCAGTCCTACAGACCAGTGGTTCCCACCCATATTCCTGGAGCCCCCAACACTGCACATTCTGTGTGTCTCCTTAATCAAACACACCTGATTCAACTGTAGAGTTGAATCAGTAGAGACTCCAAGACCTAAAAGGGGTGTGTCAGACAAAGGAGACATGCAAACTATGCAGTGTCGGGAGCTAATCTACCAAATAATCACATTTATACATTTACAAATAGTAAAAAATCTATAGATCCAAAGCACAACTACACTAAACTGCGTATAACCCCCCAAGAGTAGCTTAGACTATATATGAACTACAAATATAAATCAAATAATCTGGATTCAGTTTGGATAGCTGTTACTACATATGGAATTTAGTTCACCAATTTATCATTCGTGTCAGTCATCATTGAAATCGACACTAAAGTCTCTGAAGTTGTGTCTTAAGAAAAGTGAGATATTTCAATATTGAAGGAATCAGCAATTGTGGCACTTGTTGCTCATCTTTATTCTGTGTACTCTAATAAAACAAGCTTTACCGTTTTTGGTAGCACTCCAGTGGGTTCAGTTTGGCTCTACAGATACTGGATAGAGTTCATCTGATTTGCTCAGATGAAAATTGGGATCTGGTGTTGAAAATGATGTATGATGTCTTGTATTCTGCAATGATTTCTGTTTAAAGAGAGCCAGTTATGTGCCACTGTTGACTGCTGGCCAAGGATGCAACCACATATTTAGGATTTGTTGGTACTAAATGTAATAATTTAAGATTCAAAACACTGAAAATCACACATTGACTAACTGCTAATCTGAATACTAGAACTGACATATCCTTTTCGGTGTCTATGGTGGTTATGGCCCTGTTGGAAAATGCTGATTTTTAAAGTTTCTTTGAAATGTTTCTCTATAGAAGACTCAACTAAAAAAGGCACAGATGAGATAACAGTTGGCATACAAGTATAAAGCTATATAACGAATGTGGATTCATTGACATTTCCCAAAAGCAGAGGTGGATTTACCCAATAGGCAAAGGTAGGCGACCACCTTGGGCCCTCAAAAGCCAAGCCCCAAAATGCAGTAAACGGTAAAAAGCATCACAACAAAAAAAGGAACCTCAAGGCTGATCTAGGTAAGTGTGTGCAAATGCATAGTGCAAATGTAAATGTTCAGGTTCTGGAAGATTTAACGAGAAATATTTGAGTTCATATTCAGATCTCTGCCTTCTCATTGACCTCCTTTGAAAGCCTGTGTGCGATTACTGTAGTCTTTTTCTCACAAGAAGCAAACGTCTCTATTTGCGCTCCATTTAATGTGGCTTTCCTGTTGGACGGCCTCGACACAATGCATTTTTAAGAACACGTTTTAGGAGCGACGTGTGCCGCCTGATTGAGTTTGTGTGAAGTATGTCCTTCACATCTCTTTCAGTGGGTCTCTCAGGGTACAGACTGGGTTCGAGCCCCGTCTGAGCGGTGATGGATTGTTGTGTGCATCTGTCCCTGGCTTTTCCCAGAACGAGAAACCTTTCCATTCACTCTCTCTCTCCTCTCTAACTTTTCTCCACTTGTCCTCCATAACACACCATCAGCTCCCTCATTCCCGTTCCCTCCACTTCGTGTCTGCTAATGGCTCAGCGTGGAGAGCTTTGGTGCCAGCTAGTGTGTACCAGCACTGGCACTGCACCAGTCTCTCTCCATCTGTTTCAGGTGTGGGGTCACAGCAGAGCCGAGAACTTTCTTCCACCTAGACGCCGTATTCCATGACAACACTGTAATTTAGTCTGCGTACAGAGCTGGCGCGACTGCCAACGCAACCTCCCCAGAATGCAGCATATGCTAATGCTAACACATCAGCATACAAACCTTCAGAGAACGAGAGAGATCGTTACCAGTGTGGAACATGAAGGGGTGAGAAAGAAAGAGAAATAAACAGAGCGACTGATGGAAATATTCTGTATGATAGATGAGCTCAGTGATTTCTGATGCTAATGAAATTAAGAAAAAATCATGAGATCCACAGCGAGGGAGCTGCTTTGCGCTATATTGCATTTGTGGCCACTTTACACTCACCACAGAGGATCAAGCCATTTGCTCAGTCTTATCCCTGAATTGTATTTCATGTCACACTGGGACAGAGATCCCTATGGCCTAGAGATTAAAATTTGTTTGACTAGTCTACTCAAACAAACACATTACAAACCCAAACTTATGTTGTTGCTCGGCATTTTACACACACACACATATATATATATATATATATATATATATATATATATA
>NW_015548194.1:520235-534324 GCF_001515605.1 Sinocyclocheilus anshuiensis
ATGATTTTAGCAAATGGCTGCAATATAACAAAGAGTGAAAAATTTAAGGGGGTCTGAATACTTTCCATACCCACTGTATATAAAAACAAGGGTTAAATAAGAAGAGACTTCTAACTGTCTGAATCAAGAGGATTAAATAAGGAAGAAATACAAAATGCGCAGAGCAGTGGGTCCCTAGGACTGGAGTTGAGAACCACTGTTGTAGAGGACCAATACTGTACATAGGCTTTTTCACTTTTTGCTGCCCTTATAGGAGGCACCCTCCCCTGCATCCTAAATGAAACAAAACCACAAAAGTAACTAATTTTATAACTGATTTCTACATAAGCAGCATTAATGCCAAGATTACGAGTTTGATTTCCAAGGAATGCATGAACTGATGAAATGCATACCTTGAATGCAATGTGTCACTTTGGACAAAAGCATCTGCCAAATGATTTTAAGAGTTAAAATGACATTGATTTCAAGAGTTTAGTGTTATATTGTTAAGCTAACAATGTGATATTCTAACAAACATAAAAATACATACAGCACACACAAAAGATGAGTAAAATAGTCTATGTAGTTTTACTTAGATTCAGCTATTTTTAAACAATACGTAAGCATATTGGCATGAAAGACAAACACTTTTCTAATCAACATTTCTTATGCTGCCTACCTTTTGAAAATGAAAGTCAGGAGCACAACTACAGTATGATTTCTTGCAGTGCTGCCTGTAGATGACTCATTAGGTATTGGTACAATGCCATTATGCAGTGAAGTTCTGGTCAAGTTTCAAAACTGCATCAAAAATGGATCTACTGTGCAGTCAGATAACTAATTTTAGGACTCTCCAGTACACCATTCCATTTCACATGGAAAAGGCCTCTCTCAAAGATGCACATTTGGGATTACTGAGAGAATTTTTCAAGATTTGAAAACTGATACTTTTGAATGTTAGCGTCACATATACAGCTTCATATGCAGACCTGCCAACCTGTACGCATTTTGCATAGCGGGTACGCATTTTGACCTCAAAGTACGCTGGTACGTTTTGTCACTCTAGCTGCTTCTGTCCATATGAGGGATTTCCTGGAGTGTCGTAAACTCTATTACTTCTGTGACGCACAGTGTTCCCTTACCAAAAAGTAGTATACTTCAAGTTTATTTTAGTAAGTATACTTAAGGAAAGTTCAAGTATATTTTTAAGTATACTTTATGTAGTAAGTATACAAATATCAGTGTACTAGTAGTATACTTGTAAGTGTACTATTTCAATACTCCTTGGGACTAAATTGGCCCACTTTCTAGTATATAAAAGTATACTTTAAGTATAACAGTAGTAAACTTTGAGTACACAACTAGTTTACATCAAAATGTTTAGTTTGTACTGCAACTATACTAAAAGTGAACTTATAGGTATACTGATAGTTTACTAATTAAATACTTGTAGTAGCATTTTTAGTACACTTTGAAGTATAGTCTCAGTAAACTACTAGTTTAGTAGTTTTATACTGCAAGTATACTCGTAAGTTTTCTTTAAGTGAACTTTATATCATACTTTAAGTATACTACTATGTCCATACTTGAATAAACTTATTTTTCGTAAGGGTTGCCAACAAATTATCAGGGGAAGTTGCTAAAGGAAGGTTGATTTAGATTTGTTCGTATAATAATATAAATGCATAATATAATAATATTAAAATTTAAATAACTGTATTTTTAAATACAACATATAATTATTCAACACATTTTTGAACAATTACAATTTAAGTTTTTTTATTAGCTAGTAAACTAGTTAAACTACACATTCTGAACAATTATAGTTTTAAGCAGTGTATTAGTTAGTTAGTATGCTACACTCTAAGAAAAGTCTGTAAAATAGTCTACTATGTTAATATGAAGGAATTTCTGCATTAATTTTTCACAGGTTTTTTACCTGCATTTTAAATTACGCATTGTATTTTGTGTTTTCGGGTTACAGGGTTACAATGGATAACTGCATTTTAAATTACGCATTGTATTTTGTGTTTTCGGGTTACAACAGATAATGGATAACGAATAACGTCCTGGAAAATTACTAGTACCTTTTCCATTTTCTATATATTTTTCTTACCGATCAACAATCACAGGTACAAGCTACTAACAAGGTGTATCACGATAGGTGTGTTTGACTTGAAGGGGCACTGCACAGATCGATCAGTGTTTGACATCAAAGCACCACGAGAGCGATTAGAAAGCATGCAGAGCCATCTGCTCTCAATAGCTCTCACAGTGATAATGAAAATGTAAAAAAAATCTTTCGTCACTAGAGTTACTAAAATTAAGGAAAGGGTGGGGTAAGATGTGCCAGTGAGTAAACTGTTTTGCATCCTTAGTCTGGCACATTGTTGTGCATAATTTCTATCACATGAGCATATAATCAGAAAGAAAAAAAGTAAAACAGGTCAAATGGAGTTTTATGTCCATAGTCACAATCTGACTAAAGATTAGCCATCAATTACTAAATGTAGCATTTTACCCAAAATGCCATTTGTGGGGTAAAGTGTGTCAGGTACTTTGGTGTAAGATGTGTCAGCATCACTTGTAAATGCAAATTTGTCCTTTGTATTTAAAATGATTTTATTTGCAATGCAAAACAATCACATGGATTCAACTTAACATGACTCAGTTTGTGTGCCTGGATCACTTTGTTTATTCAGAAGACATTCATCTATGGCCTGATGTTAAAGATACTTTCTTTAATTTCAGGCAAGTGAAATATCATTTGCTATAACCAGTCTTGTTTCTTTTTGTATAGGGGGCAACTTGAGTAAAAAATGGCACACCTTACCCCACTGGAGGTAAAGATTGAAGGCCAAACCTTGTCGTCTTACCTGTCACAGCGTGAACCCGTGTAACCCGGCTGGCATCGATCGCAGATCACCTCACCTCTGGCATCGATGTGACATGTGGGACTGAAACTACGGTGTTTTTGAGCCAGCAAGGGGACAAAGAGAAAAATAAAAGAGCAGCGAATTAAAAGCATCCTTCCCATTCGTCATAAGTACTTGCTCTGGTTCTAACCGAAGCCAGAGAGAGTCTGAAGCCCAAGATGGTTTAGCTGGTGGGCAAACCCTCTGCAGCGAGGTCAGCTTCTGCCATTAACTCTAGTGTAATGACTGTGCGGCTATTTCAGACGACACTGGAGCCTGGCTGAGGGGCATGCTGGGAATGCTGAGGGCAGGAGGGGAGCGATGCTTTCTTTAGCCCGCTTGAGGATGTGGAATGTTCAGCTGTTAGACTCTGGGACGTGTCTACTCTTTATGGATTAGCCACTAGCATGCTACAGCTAATATTATCCTAGTGCTGAAAACATGTGCCAGTTTCAGAGTTGAAGTAAGAGCATGCAAGAGCTACAAGTCGCCCCTTTAAATGCTAACATGCTAAAAATAAGACCAATTTAGACTAGCTTAAACTGAATTATGGTTTTAGTTGAAAAAGTTGAGTCTGCTACTGGCACAAGATTGTTAAAGGTGATGTGTGCAGTTTTTTTTTTTTTATAAAAATTTTGAAATAGTTTCTCTTCTCTCAGTGTAGTATATAGAGTCATGGTTTGTGTCACACTGCCCTTACGGAAATCAACCATGGTTTTACCACAAATAGAACCAAAAGAACCATGGTTACTATAGTTAAACCATGGTAACCACAAATTAACCATGGTTACTACACTTTTACTACAATAAAACCATGGTTAATTTTCGTAAAGGTGAGTCTGGCACAATCACAACATTGCTCTGTATCTTCTAATATCCCGAACAGCCAAGCATAGCAACATGGACTCAACACTGACTCTATGACTAACCAATGGCAATGTTCAGGAAACCTGTTTGAACACAGCATTTATTTCTTTTGCACTCAGATTTCTCACAAATCTCCACTTCAGCAGTGCTTAAATACACCAAACTTTACAGTATTATCTATATTATTTTACAACAGGTGAAAAAACATGGTAAAAATGTATTATCTGTTGACAAATAATGTCTGTTGACAGTCTGATTTGTGGAGTGATAAAAGGAGAAATCTAATATCTCTGTAAAAAAAAAAACGTTTCTGTAGAAACTGATACGTCAACAAAATCAAACAAGAATTTCGATCCTAGTTCCAATGTTCATATTTCTGTTCTGGAAGTTTATACAAATGAGTGCATTTTTAATTAGATAGTGCTTTATTAGCATATTTAAACATAACATTTCAGAAAACAATTATCTTAATGTACTGTGATTTAATAGCTAGGGAAGTATGATATCTATAAATTATTATTTTTTATTATTTTTTACTAAAGGTTCTGCCTCATTGACAAGCTGTTGTACCACTAAAGGCACATTTTTATACCAATTTTAATACATTTCACATTTGTAGCAATATAAAAAATGACACACTTCACCAAGATTATTGTTGCAGATAAATCTAAAATGTCTGAAACATGCATTATACTGATAACCAGTGATGGTTTGAATGGGACATTTAAGATAGTCACCAAATAAACCAGCTTAGCTGCTCCAGGCTGTTTGTTTCAGCTAGTTAAATACAGACATGCTCAAAAATTAACAAACAAACCAAACACATAACTTGTTGTTGGATAGTTAAAGAGGAGGATACTAGTTACTGTCACTGGCATGTTAGGGAATACCAAACTAAAAGTAGCAGCGTTCTTATTTTAACTACTTTTTTAGCAGCCCAACAGAAGCTCAGCTATTTCCAAAAAGCTTGCTTTTCCAGTCACAGTTCATTTCAATAAACTAGCTCAAAACATGGTTTAAAGGGGTCATTGGATGCTAAATTCACTTTTACATGTTGTTTGAACATAAATGTGTGTTGGCAGTGTGTGTACACATCTACCCTATAATGATAAAAATCCACCCAGTGGATCTGAGCTCGACATCCCGACATCTGAGCTGCTGAAGATGCAGTGGATTACATTTGTTTGTGAAGGGAATGCGCCCCCGATCTACCTAAATGTGTTTATGTTCGCGCGAATCATTCGTGATCCAGCTTCATCTACAGAAGAAGTGAGTATAAGGAGTTTTTTTTATGAATCTTTGCAATCGCCTTTCCTAATAACGTGCTAGTTAGCAAGTTTCGCAGCTAAAGTTTACAGTCTCTCAGATCACAGCTCGCCATCCCACAGAAGAGAGGGGCGGGGTGAGCAGAGCTCATTAGCATTTAAAGGGGCATGCAACAGAACTGGTCGATGTCTGCAGAGCTGATTTTGACAGGGTAAAAAGGGTGTTGTTTTACACTACCATTGAGAAATTTTAACCAAAATATGTTATAGAATTTTCATTAAGACCCTAAAGAATCATATCAACTTGTGGAAAATGGGCATCAACCCCTTTAATGAATATATTTAGTTTCCCTTCAGGAACTCGAGCTGCATTGAAACGCTTTGGGAATGCCCCGGCGAGACCACGTACTGAAGCATGTATGAAATCAGTCTAATAGAGCTCCAATCAGCTCCTCATATCGCTAGACCCAGAAAAAAAGCGTCGCGACCCGTACCCCCTGCATAAAGAGCAGGGGGTGGGGTGGCGTTCTCGGTTGGGGTTCTCTAAACAGAAAGCTTATCTGTGGTCCGTTATTCTGTCAAAGAGGACCTCGGCCAAGCGGTCCTGACAATTCCATCGTCCTGAGAGCAGCCCACCCTGGGGAGGAGAGGTACACACCTCGGTGTACGGTGCCCAATCCTCCTCAGTGCCCTCAGGGAACTTCACTGATACCCCTGCCACCCCCGGTGCTTCAGGGCTCAGTGAGCTCCGACGACCGAATTTCCCAGCTGCCGCCCGGCGACTGTACGGTACGGGAAAGCTCGTCCCCTCAAGTGAGGGCGCTAGAGCAGTCAGGTCGGTCGTTCCCTGCTGGTCATGCGCTTCAGGGCACTGAAGTGGCTCCTCTAGCAACACCAGAGGCCAGTCTTGAGAGACTGGTTCCCTTAGTAGACTTTATGACAGTGTGGAAACTTCTGCCAATTGTCTCACAATGGGTCCTGCACACTGTAGAGAGAGGTTACAGAATTCAGTTCGGTTCTCATCCACCTCGCTTCAACGGGTAATTCCTACATTAGTAGGCCCCGAGCAGGCTCTGGTATTGGAACAAGAAGTAGACACTCTCTTGAGGAAGGAGGCCATGGAACGTGTTCCTCCTCTCTTCGGCCGGTCACTCTCAACCCGCACTTTCACCAAGTGTGTGGATGCTGCTCTGGCTCCACTGCGACTCCAGGGCATCTGCATACTCAACTACATCGATGACTGGTTGATACTAGCTCAATCGGAGCAGTTGGCGGCTCGACATCGAGATGTCATCCTCGCCAATATCAAAGAGCTGGGGTTACGGCTCAACGCCAAGAAAAGTGTGCTTTCTCCACTACATAGTGCCCCCTGCCACCCCCGGTGCTTCAGGGCTCAGTGAGCTCCGACGACCGAATTTCCCAGCTGCCGCCCGGCGACGGTACGGTACGGGAAAGCTCGTCCCCTCAAGTGAGGGCGCTAGAGCAGTCAGGTCGGTCGTTCCCTGCTGGTCATGCGCTTCAGGGCACTGAAGTGGCTCCTCTAGCAACACCAGAGGCCAGTCTTGAGAGACTGGTTCCCTTAGTAGACTTTATGACAGTGTGGAAACTTCTGCCAATTGTCTCACAATGGGTCCTGCACACTGTAGAGAGAGGTTACAGAATTCAGTTCGGTTCTCATCCACCTCGCTTCAACGGGTAATTCCTACATTAGTAGGCCCCGAGCAGGCTCTGGTATTGGAACAAGAAGTAGACACTCTCTTGAGGAAGGAGGCCATGGAACGTGTTCCTCCTCTCTTCGGCCGGTCACTCTCAACCCGCACTTTCACCAAGTGTGTGGATGCTGCTCTGGCTCCACTGCGACTCCAGGGCATCTGCATACTCAACTACATCGATGACTGGTTGATACTAGCTCAATCGGAGCAGTTGGCGGCTCGACATCGAGATGTCATCCTCGCCAATATCAAAGAGCTGGGGTTACGGCTCAACGCCAAGAAAAGTGTGCTTTCTCCACTACATAGTGCCACTTATCTGGGCGTGGTGTGGGATTCGACTACGATGCAGGGACAGTTGTCTCCTGCTCGTATCGAAGCAATTCTCACAGCCATGAGGGGAGTGAGAGAAGGCCAGTCACTCACTGTCAAACAGTTTCAGAGACTGTTGGGTCTGATGGCAGCTGCGTCCAACGTGATACCTTTTGGCCTGCTGTACATGAGACCATTGCAGTGGTGGCTCAGGACCAAGGTCATGCGGCGATGTTTACGTGCCTTACACATGTGAAGGGAAACCTTGGTTCCTGTCTCAAGGCCCGATATTGGGGGCTCCTTGTCGTCGCGTAATGCTAACGACAGATGCCTCCCTCACGGGCTGGGAAGCGGTCATGAGTGGCCGCTCTGCCCAAGGTCGGTGGGAAGGCCATCATCTTACGTGGCACATAAACTACCTGGAGATGCTGACCGTGTTTCAAGCTCTAAAACACTTACTTCCAGACCTAAGGGGACATCATGTACTTGTCCGCACAGACAACACATCCGTGGTCTCCGACATCAACCGGCAGGGGGGTCTGGGCTCTCGCCCCCTTTACAGGCTGGCGCAACAGATCCTCCTGTGGGCTTAGGGAAAGCTCCTCTCAATCAGAGCAGTCTACATCCCTGGGCACCTCAATCAGGGAGCAGACATTCTGTCGAGACAGGGGCTGAGGCCCGGGGAATGGAGGCTCCACCCAGAGGTGGTGGAGCTCCTATGGAGGGAGTTCGGCCAGGCGGAAGTGGATCTATTTGCGTCGCAGGAAACAACACACTGTCCACTCTGGTTCCCCCTCATGCATTCAGCTCCACTTGGGCTGGACGCCATGGTGCAGACATGGCCGAGGCTCTGTCTGTACACTTTTCCCCCGATCGCTCTGCTTCCGGGAGTTCTGGAGAGAGTATGCCGGGACGGGTTCCATCTTCTGTTAGTAGCCCCATTCTGGCTGACCGAGTATGGTTCTCGGACCTTGTGTCCCTCCTCGACGGCCCTCCATTGGAGATTCCGATCAGGAGGGATCTCCTCTCTCAGGCGGGGGGCACCATTCTTCACCCCCGCTCGGAGTTATGGATGCTGTGGGCGTGGCCCCTGAGGGGGCACAGCTCCTAGCATCCGGTCTCTCTACTGAGGTTGTTGAGACCATACTCCAGTATGGCATATGCATTTCTCCGCAGGGTTATCTCCCTCCAGTCTGAAGATATACATGGCGGCCATAGCTGCTTACCACACCCTTCTAGATGGTCAGTCATTGGGAAGACACCCGTAAGTTACACGTTTCCTCCATGGCACTCGGAGGCTGAGGCCAGTACAGCACACCAAGGTGCCCTCATGGGACCTGGCGGTGGTTCTGGAGGCTTTGTGTCCTTTCGAACCCATTGAAGATATCTCTGACAAGCTGCTAACGCTGAAGATGATCTTCTTACTCACCATATCCTCACTGAAGAGGATAGAGGATCTTCAGGCACTCGCTGTATCATGCCTGGTGTTTGCCCTGGGCATGGTTAGGGTGTTCCTTTACTCGAGACCCGGGTATGTCCCTAAGGTGCCCACTTCTTCGCCGGGTCCTGTAGTACTACAAGCCTTTTGTCCTCCTCCCTTCCAGAAAACAGGCCAGGAAAGACTCAATCTGCTTTGATTGACACTTACGTTCACGGAGCTGCCCAGTGGCGTAAGGCAGATCAGTTATTCGTTTGCTTTGGTCCGCCTAAGAAAGGGGCTCCTGCGACTAAGCAAACTATGAGTAGGTGGGTGGTCGAGACCATCACACTGGCCTACGAGTCCTCTGGCCTCCAGTCACCCATCAGGCGCACTCGACTAGGAGTATGGCGGCCTCCAAGGCTTTATCAGTGGGCGTGGCCCTTCAAGATATTTGTGCTGCGGCGGGCTGGTCCTCTCTGCAGACGTTTGTCCGATTTTACAATTTACATCTACTCCAGGGTCCCAGGTTCTCTCGTCTCGGTGTGCTCACCAGATACACACTTGACAGGGACTTGCTCGTATGGCGCAGCGGGTATTCTGGTTCCCAAAGCGTTTAGACGCAGCTTGAGTTCCTGAAGGGGAACGTCTCCAGGTTACGTATGTAACCATGGTTCCCCGAAGGGAAAGAAATGCTGCGTCTTTCTGCCATACTCCCAGCATCCCTGCAGGCGCTCGCTTCCGCAGAAGCTAACATGTGCATTTGCCAGATGCGCTTTTATACTTCCTGGTTGCTCACGTCACCCCGCTCATGATGTCTCGCTTCTCTATTGGACTGATTTCATACATGCTTCTGTACGTGGTCTCGCCGGGGTGTTCCCAAAGCGTCTCGTTCCCTTCGGGGAACCATGGTTACATACGTAACCTGGAGAGGTTTAGTACTGGGTTTATCTCTGTTATTTTGATTTAGTTATACAGTACAATAGTTTTTTTTTTTCTTTTTTACTTGAAACTCTGAATTTAAATTGAGTGTAAGTGAATGTGTCATGGTAATTGAGATCCTCATTGTTAATGTGAAACATAAATATTACTATATCCTCCTGAGACCCAGAAAAGTTTTTTTTGTTTTCCTATGTCATTTCATTGTTTGGAGCATAAGAAATAAATGGGAATTTTTTTTATGAAAACATATATTTTATTGATATTTTATGCTATGCACTATAGGACCTATAGGCAAAAACAATGTTTTTTTTTTATCCACCTATCAATTTTTAGGTTCCAAGCTTCTTTTTTTTTATTGAAAATCTTTACAAAGATGATTCATGTTATTAAAGATATTACAGAATGATTATACTTTTTTTACATTTTCATAAGAATATCTCATATTTGAAAATTAGTCATGATGATATGATAGATGATAATTACAAAAATATGATCATATTTCCATAAGAGTGCTGAATTCAGTGATTCAGTCAATGTCAATAATTTTAAAGACTAAGGAGAGGGAGTTTTCATGGTCAATCCTTCAAACATGAAAATCCAGACTCAAAACTTTGACTAACTGTGAGAAATATGCTAAAATATACTGTCTTCTACAGAGGAAAAAGTCTACGGCTGGGTCTCAGGAGGACATGCATGTAATATAAGAGAACATAATATAGCCTGATAGTTATATACAGTAATAATCTGAAAATACTTTGATTATTGATGGTGTTTATTTGTAGGTTCTAGTGGTCGACCGATATTGTTTTTTTGACAGCCGATGCCGATATATTGGAAAGCAGGGTGGCCGATGGCCGATATAAAGCCGATATAATTTTATTTATTTTAATTAATATTTAAGAAATTTGAATTAATGTTGCTCACGTCACCCCGCTCATGATGTCTCGCTTCTCTATTGGACTGATTTCATACATGCTTCTGTACGTGGTCTCGCCGGGGTGTTCCCAAAGCGTCTCGTTCCCTTCGGGGAACCATGGTTACATACGTAACCTGGAGAGGTTTAGTACTGGGTTTATCTCTGTTATTTTGATTTAGTTATACAGTACAATAGTTTTTTTTTTTCTTTTTTACTTGAAACTCTGAATTTAAATTGAGTGTAAGTGAATGTGTCATGGTAATTGAGATCCTCATTGTTAATGTGAAACATAAATATTACTATATCCTCCTGAGACCCAGAAAAGTTTTTTTTGTTTTCCTATGTCATTTCATTGTTTGGAGCATAAGAAATAAATGGGAATTTTTTTTATGAAAACATATATTTTATTGATATTTTATGCTATGCACTATAGGACCTATAGGCAAAAACAATGTTTTTTTTTTATCCACCTATCAATTTTTAGGTTCCAAGCTTCTTTTTTTTTATTGAAAATCTTTACAAAGATGATTCATGTTATTAAAGATATTACAGAATGATTATACTTTTTTTACATTTTCATAAGAATATCTCATATTTGAAAATTAGTCATGATGATATGATAGATGATAATTACAAAAATATGATCATATTTCCATAAGAGTGCTGAATTCAGTGATTCAGTCAATGTCAATAATTTTAAAGACTAAGGAGAGGGAGTTTTCATGGTCAATCCTTCAAACATGAAAATCCAGACTCAAAACTTTGACTAACTGTGAGAAATATGCTAAAATATACTGTCTTCTACAGAGGAAAAAGTCTACGGCTGGGTCTCAGGAGGACATGCATGTAATATAAGAGAACATAATATAGCCTGATAGTTATATACAGTAATAATCTGAAAATACTTTGATTATTGATGGTGTTTATTTGTAGGTTCTAGTGGTCGACCGATATTGTTTTTTTGACAGCCGATGCCGATATATTGGAAAGCAGGGTGGCCGATGGCCGATATAAAGCCGATATAATTTTATTTATTTTAATTAATATTTAAGAAATTTGAATTAATTTGAAAATTGATTAAAAAATAAATTTGTTAAACATACTTATACTTTAGATGACATAGTATTTTTCACAAATAAATAAATATTTAATAAAAATATAATTAAAAAGGTAAACACTGTAACCAACAGGGCACTCAGTATTCTGGGAAGTTTGTGTGCATTAATCATATTTTTTTTAAATAAAGCAAGGTAACACTCATTTTACATACAGCACACAGTGAAAATGACATGAATATGACATTGGGCAAATGCATAAAGCAGAGCATAATTTAAAATCATGAGTTTAAAGTTTGTCGATCACGCGCCTCAGTGAAGCTGTACTCTCCTCCTGTCCGCATTCAATTCACAAGGACCGACCGTCACGCAGAGAACACGTGATCATGCAGGTCACATGCACACTTCACAAGATCTCACAACTGGATCTGGCTAAGTTTGCAAGGTTTTTGAAATTAGATGTTTATTAGACATTCAAAGATTTGTTTAAATGATATAAATGCGTATTTGCTGAATGCTGACGGCAAACAAGAAAGTATTATAATGTTTGCCTTTCTATTTCTAATTTTATACATTTTGTATACATTTTAATTCCTTTGTTTAACCGTTCTATCTGATAATTAGACAGACTTCTATCCGTATTCTATCCAACAGAGGAGGAGAATGTGAACACTGTGTGTTCAGGCGCTGCCGCTCTCAGAGCCGTCAAAATAAAAGTCCGGCGCGCCTTGAACGCATCGGCCAAACAGGAAAACTGATTGGCCGATATATCGGCCTTGGCGATATATCGGTCGACCACTAGTAGTTTTCTGATGTCATGACTTCTTGATATCAGTGCTGACGTACTTGTTTGATGGGTTCAGAAGAGGACAAGCACATGGCTGACAGTCTTCTGCAGTTCCTCTGGTGGCGTCTCCGTAGTATCCAGGAGCACAATGATCACAGTACGGTCCTACCGTGTGATCCCTACAGCCCTACAACACACACACACACACACACACACATTTACAGACAGACAAACATACATGACTAATGTCAAGAAGAGATGGATGTGTGTTAACATATTTACACTAAGTGATTCTATATATAAAAAGCATGTTAAATGCAAGTAAAGTTTCTACTTTAATGTTTCAGATAACTTTTGTGAAAACAAAATGTCAAAATATAGGTAATATAATATTCATTGTCATTCAGGATAACAGATAAAAAATGAAACAACATATTTTTCTGACTTGTACTTATATATATATAAACGATAATACTAATTTTTATTACATTTTAAATGATTAAACACTTCTTGCTGACAAATGGACAAAACACATTGGTTTGAAGAACAGTGGCAAAAAAATGGTAAAGATCAAAAATGACAATTAATTCGTTTTTTGGGGGGCTACACTGTGATCTTTTAATGTCTTTAATGACTTCTAATGATTCTTGTTCTAACTATGCTTGACAAGATTTTTTTTTAAACTACTGTTAAACTGAATGACATTTTAGTACATGTTTTCTGAAAATCATGATAAAAATGCATGACGGTCATTTTTGATCAGAAAAAAATGTAATCAAAAAGGACAAATTATAATGTACTAAAATAATAAAAATAACAAAAGAAAATAATAAAAATATTTTTTTTCTAAAAATAATAAACACACACAAATAAATACATAAAGCTGCATTTAACTTTTATTGTTTTTAATGCTTGAAACCCCCTTTTTGTCTTTGACCCATAGACAAAGAGTCTGCAGATGAGTAAAATGAAAGCGCATCAGAGCCACCTTAAACTTCCATAAAAAAAAAAATGGAATCATTATCACACATGCAGCTTCTGTGCAACTGTCTAAGTCAAAAGTATCACATACGTTACTTTCCATAAAAAGTAACAATGTAACAATCGTTTACTATTTATTAGGCATTTCACAGCATTGTGATGGCTAACTTTTAAAAGTAACATTCGGCAACAGGTACGCTCACATTTAATCAGTCTTTCAGAGACACACAGTGTCAGACAAATGGATCGGATGGACAGCGCTAGTATTTCATCTGTGAGCGGTAAATACAAATGCACACAGTGATAATCACAGCGCAATCCATCCATCCACACACACACACACACACACACACACACACACACACACACACGCACACACACACCTACACACTCACACACACACACACACACACACACACACACTCTCTCTCTCTCTGCTGTAGTGATACTGTTGTCTGAACACGTTTGTTTGTGTTTGCTATTGTTTGGTAATGTGTCAGTTATGTACTTTAAACATAATTCAATACTCATAGATCATGTGGATGCAAACCTTGTTTGTGTTTGCATACAAATAAACAACCCATTTAAACCCGTGCCATTTACTCTGGCTTTACATTAACACACTCACTGGATGGAAGAGAGAGAACGAGACAGAAGAGAGTGTGCAACACACACACAAACACACACACACACACACACACACACACACAATTAGGACATTTGCATGAATTATTCCACCAATTGTTTATTCAAGAAACTTTTTTTTTTTTTTAAGATGCAGCATTGCTAATGTCTGCAGAGTTCATTTTAGTTCTCATTCTAAAATAGGTAACTAGTGAGGCATAATCATGTGTAACAATGTCAAATTGGTACAACTGACATTCATTAGTATCAGCCTTTGTGTGAAGTGTGTTCCAAAATGACGGTTGTTTTCTGAATATTTT
>NW_015548194.1:534545-538931 GCF_001515605.1 Sinocyclocheilus anshuiensis
ATTGATTCTGCTATTTTCCTGTTTATTACTGTGAAACTGCTTTGACTCGATCTGTATTGTATGAAACATTACAGAAATAAAGGTGGCCTGACTTGATGCTCTAATAAGCACATCAAACAGTGCATTTTCAATTAGATGGATCAAACTTTTATAATTTCCAGTGAATTAAAAACCAGAATAAAATGCTCTTAAATGACTGGTTTTGATCAAAGCAAGCACTTTTAAAACCATCTGCACCTTTAAACATGCTTGTTTCTGTAGACAAAAATGCTAAAGAAAGTGAAAACCCATGTTTTTTTCTTTTTTGTTTTGTCTGGTTATTGCTATTGTTAAAATGCTATACATTAATTTGCTATGCTATTCTTACAAAGGAGGAGACTAATTAGGACATTTGCATGAATTATTCCACCAATTGTTTATTGGGAAACTTTGATACATTTTATTTTTCAAGATTCTTTGATGAATGGAAACTTAAAAAGAATAGCATTTATTTGAAATAGAAAACTTGAAACATTGTAAATGTTACAAATGTATAAATATAAATTATTTCTTAAAAAACAAATCTTATTTACCTCAAACTTTTGAATGGTAAAGTATCACAGTGTCCACAACAAATCTTTTTTTTTTTTAAATCATATAAATGCAGCCTTGGTGAGCAGAAGAGACTTCTTTCAAAAAACAAAGTAACTCTTAATTATCCCGAACTCTGACTGGTAGTATAAAGATTGATCAACACACATACAGTACATAAAGGTCGTTAAATATGATCAACAGAAACTCAAAAATACGTAATGTGCGACTGGATTGTGGACTGCTTCAAAAGGAAAACAAATACATTTTAAAACAAATGAAAACATTTCTATTATGAATTAGCGTTTCTCTAGTGTGTCCTCATTTAGCCAAGTAAATGTGTGTGTATGTGTGTGTGTGATTTGAGCTTTGAGTTCTGGTGATGTCACGGGAGGGTTTATCCTGCAGTTGAGATGATCACAGTCTCAATCTGTCTCTTGGCCAGTGGGACCTGCTCACATCAGCATAAAAATCTGCTCGCTCAGAAATCAATAGCCACTGCAGCTTTAATAGAGGAGACACTTATGCAGAGAGAAAGCGATTCAACACAGTCAGCCACCCCAGCTGCTGAAGCTCACACACACACACAAACACAAACACACACACAAAATGTGTGTCCTCATAAACCACATAAACATGCACACACACACACACACACACACACACACACACACACACAGGCCCTGAAACAAACTAGATATTCAGCCCACTGCTAATACAATTTGATCAGGGTTTGTCTCGGAGGTGCATGAGGAGCATCTGACAGTAGGTATGTCAGACAGTCCACTGGGATGCTGTTTAAAACACACTGAGCGGCTATGATAAACACCTCTGGGGAACAACAGTGTCTGGATTTGCCAGTTTACCAGGTGGAATCCTTGAAGACAGAGTCCCGTTTGAGGCTGTTAGCAGCAGATAAACTCGTAATCCAGTGACAGAACTGGACCGTTCATTATATTCCACTCCATTTATATCTGTGAAATAACCCATTTTCACATATTTTTGCTAGTAGAGTGCTTTATGACGTATTTTTGGAGGCCAAAACCTGGAAATGAGTTGGACTGTAGTGCTGAAGTCAATGGGTTTTTGGCTGAAATAAGGTCTGTGGTGAATGCAAGCTCAAGATATTTTCACGTTTTATTCTACAACATAAAATACATCAGCTAATACAATCACCTTGTGATTTTTTAAAGCTTTTACTTGTCTTGAAAAATGCAGTTGATAACAAGTGTCTAAATGGCACTACAGAGCTTGTCGGAGACATTAAACGTCACACCGAACAGGAAAACTCATCTAGCCTTGCTGTGTTTATAATCGCACTCTTGAAAACTATTTTAACTTTCAGGGAAAATAGAAAGAGTTGTTAAAGCTTAACGCTGATGTTGAAGTCATGTGACCGCAGTGTAGTTTGTTTATATCCTATACTTAGCTTTTTACTTCTGACGATTGCATTTAGGCTTCAAAAAAAGTTATGCTGATTTGTGAAGATTATCATTATGAGCAAAACCTGTAAGAATCATAAACTTGTGTTGGTGAAAGAGCTTATTTTCTGCAATGATTCAAAAGCCAATTGAAAAATCCTATTGGATTTTTGTGGACGTACAGGTTGACCTACAAAACTACTGCAGTGCTCTAATGACTTCATTTCAAATAAACCCATGTTTATTTTACATGGTGATCAAACAGTCTCTTTTTCGGCTTTCTGAATATGCTTCACATTTCTGTTTGTGTTCCACAAAAATCATTAACAGCATTACGAGAGTGAGTAAATGATGACAGGAGGTTTGGTTTAACCATCTAAAGTGTCGTCTGAAAGATTTATTTTCAGACTTTCTCAGCTCTTCCTGAAGATAACGAAGTCACGGTCTGAGCTTTACCTACAATCATTATCAGCTTTCAGAGAAGGGTCTAACTTCTTCTGTGTCAGACATCAGAGTGTCTCCTGTTCATTTCTACTTTCTTATTTGTAACTGTTTTTCTTGCTTACCTCACAGGAAGTGCCATCATATCCGGGAGGACACTGGCACACCTCCACAGCGCGGGCCTGAACGCCACTGCCAGAGCCTTCAGCAGCCACACTCATGCTCACACGGCCCAACCTGAGAGAGAGAGAGAGAGAGAGAGAGAGAGAGAGAGACAGAGAGCGCGCGTGGTCCGTCACAGGGCTGTCAGTTGATTACATCCACCCTTGCCATGCTTATTAAAGAATAAATGATACCCAGTTCATGGATGATTTGTTCTATTGACTTCAGTTCAGATCCAGTTCACAAAACCAGTCTGAATGATTTGTTCACAAACTGAACTGATCCAGTTCTTGAGTTTGACTCTGTGATGTGCTCTCAACAGCTGATTAGTGAAGGAAGACATTTTGGTCCGTTTGAGATACAAAGCATCATATGACTCCAGAAGCTTTGGAATATAGTTGTATGAATCACTCTAATAATAATATGTTTATGGTGCTTTTATGGTGTTTTGGGGTGTCCAGGCCATATTCTGTGTAACTGCATAGAAAAGAAAAACCAGAACACAATTTCAAAGATTTAGTTCAAAAACATTTTAAAATGTCTCCTTTTATGATCCATAGAAAGTCATTCAGGTTTGAAATGACACAAGGGTGAGTAATTAAAGGCACAATATGTAATTTTCGCCGCTAGAGGGCGCGTATTCGTCTTTAGCAGGCGACACAATGACACTATGGACACGCACCGTGTCACTAGTTAAAATTGCTTATTTCTCTGGATTCTCTCGAAACATTTGGGATAATGTAAGTACACAAGTCAGCAAAATATATAACACTGTTCTAGTGGTTTTTGGATATTTTAATAAAAACATCTTACATATTGTGCCTTTAATGACAGAATTATCTTTTCCCATGCTCCTTCCCATTTCACATGATTAGATACTGTGGCCTTGAGAATATTTGTAGGTTTTAGCAAGGATAAAAAAAAAAAAAAAAAACTATTTAAACTGTAATAATAGCTCCACATTTAACAAAGCACATACACAAGACCTGAACCAGAAACAATGTGACCTGTTTTACAGAATATGGAAGTTTGTTATGCATAACCCCCCTTGAAAGTAAAGTTAAGTGTTCAGTGACTGTTATGAAAGATTGAAACCCTTGTGGCATCAAATCTCAGGTTCGCAGTCAAATACTGTTTTATAAAAAAAATAAATAAAAAAAAATGCAAAACTGAAGAAATCATCTATCAGACTTTTTTTTTTTTTTTATAAGTTATTTAATAAGTTAGTTTTTTTAATAAGTTATGTTGCTTGTTGTCCTTTCATCTGAGACTGCTTGTCTTCTTGCCCTTGCCCTTCCCATTCCTCTTCCATGTTGTCGTCCTCCTCCTCCTTCTTCTCCTTCTCTTCCTCTTCCTCCTCTTCCTCTCCGTACTCCTCCTCCACCTCCTACTCTTCCTTTTCCTTTTCCTTCAGTTCTTCCTCCACTCCCTCCTCCTCCTCCTCCTCCTCTCTGGTGTCCTTGACCTCTTCCTTCACGTCTCTTTGGAGCCATTGTTTCAAACCTGAATGAGCTGACTTTGGCCTCTTTATCTATCCATTGAAGGTTCTGATTGGTGTGTGATCAATTTTGACTCCTAGTGTTTACACTTGGGTAATTGTGTGCTAATTGAGCTCAAACTGTGCTAACTTGAGTGAACAATATCGAATGCTAGTGCGTTCTAAATGACCACATGGTGTAAGCACTGAGAAATGTAGGGATTTGTGTGTAGAGTTTTGCAGTGACAGTTCACCAAATCTGACTCATGTGTCAAAGCAGGGGAATAGAGTTTATAGTTTAGGGAAATGGGTGTT
>NW_015548194.1:538999-554821 GCF_001515605.1 Sinocyclocheilus anshuiensis
TTTTTTTTTTTTTTTAAATGGCGTTGAAATTTTTGTTCAAAAGCCTGGTTATAGTGTTTTAGCAATCGAGAAAACTGTAAGATAAACTGTGATTTATGTGTAAATATATATAGATCTTGCATTCTGCTTGAGAAGCAGCTTCTGTGTTGCCTTCACAGTCAACCGACAAATGAAGAAAATGTTTAGAATTCTAATTTATGATAAATGATTTGCATTCTGGATGGAACCAATCTGTGCTCTGGCTCTGGATCACAGTCCAGTAAATGCTGACCTATGGTATGAGTGTGTGTGTGTGTGTGTGTGTGTGTGTGTGTGTGTGTGTGTGTGTGTGTGTGTGTGTGTGAGCGTGCAGGACTGCAGTGTACCTGTAGATGGCGCTGTGTTCCTGAGCGTAGGAGGCCCGGAGCAGCAGACGCTCAATGTTGTTGAGGACGCTGTGGAAGTCTCTCTTACTGACGGGCAGTCTTGAGGCGTGATGCAGAAAGCTTTCAGGCAGGAGATCTATCCTGCGCTCAGCTGTGGAGAACGGATACACCGCGACCCCAGAGCTGTTGTCAATCATCCTCAGCCCGCTGCCCTGAAGAAAGAGGAACACATCAAGCCTTCCTCCTGTCCGTTATCACATCAGGTGCAAAACTGCTGTCGTTTAGTAAATTACACACTGGCTAAAGAACAAAGAAACAGTAGCATTTATGTGTGCATGTTCACATGGCTATCCACTTAGCTTAACAATTTGTCCCTATAACTGAGTTAATAACAAAACCATGTAGTCTATAATAATTAATCAGCTTAATAATCAGCTTTATATACAAGAAGTCTTTGTATGTTCTCAAATTAAGTAACTGTGTATGTGTGTGGGTTTACTTAGTCAAGTCTGACTCCACATATGAGCTTATATGACAAAACCTCACATGCAGGGACATCTCCATTTGGACACACACACACACAAAATAATGTTTTTTAAATTCTAAAAAAATATATTATTTATTTATTTTTAATGCCATTAGGGTTACTCAATATAAACAGTCACAAAAAAACAGTAGAAGTGGTACATGTATGTCTTCATTTAGGTAGCTCAGTACAGTGTGTGTGTGTGTGTGTGTGTGTGTGTGTGTGTAGAATAGGGTGATTTATGAAGAGACATGTGATGAATGTATAAAGGATGAGAGAGATTGTTTTGATGGAAGGAGGAATATTTTCAGGAAATTATGTCTAATAAATTGTGAAGAATTGTGCAAGTGTGTGTGTGTGTGTGTGTGTGTGTGTGTGTGTTATGTGTGTGCATGCATTGATGCAATAGCTTCGTATCACACTAACAGCTTTCAGATCTACAAGGAATGGAAGATTAACACAATGTCAGCATAGGAACTTAAAGTCTCTCTCTCATGCACACACACACACACACACACACACACACACACACACACACACACACACACAGGTTTATTGCATGCAGTAAAATAACAAGACAGGATTTCCCAGAGGAAAATTGGTCACTCTTTCAGTGCTCAGGAGACCTAATGGAGTTTTTTAGACTTTAACACAATAAAAATAGACACAAGTGAGACAATTGCTGAAATACTCTACAGCACACATACAAAAAATATGGATACATTTGATTTATTTATTTATTTTCCCCTGCTGGTCACCATATGATCTGACTAAAATGGTCAGAAAGTGTATTTATATTTAATTACATTTGTAATATTCATTATTTATATATAATTTATATGTATAATTAGGCTACTATTTATAATTATAATTAATATTTGAACCAGTTTTATTTAGGTGCCATTAATATACTCTTGCGTTTTTTGTTAATATTTTGAATTCGATTTTATTTCTATATTCTCTGTTTTCACTTTAATTTGAGCAATTCTGTGTTTTGTCATTTCTATTAGCTTTTTAAATGTCTATATAGTTTTTATGAAATTGTATTTATTAGTTTTAGTTTATTTAGTTTTAGTAGCACTATAAGTTAAACTAAATGAAAATGAGAAATGTTGCCTTGGCAACTAGCTGAAATAAAATATGTTTATTTTATTTTGTTTTATTTCCGGTAATATTTTTTTATTTCAAATAAATATTTTTTTATGGTTTTAGTTTTAGTTAACTATAATAATCCTGTCATAATTATTCCAGTCAGGTGTTTGAAGGTTGCTTGAAGCTGTACTCTGCAGGACCGGAGCTCAGTAACCCCGATTTAGATGTGGCTGAGACCGAGAAAGCGTTCAGCCAAAAAAATTATTTAATGCAACGCAACATGAATAAACCAAATATTAGGAGAGTGCTTTTCTACCAGACTAAATAAAGGAGAATATGCGTGTGTCAGCAGACACAAATTACACAAACAGGTATGCGAATGCAGACTCAAGCATGCTTTTACACACATGCAGACGTAAACGCTCCTGCGAGCTTGTGAAAAGGCTCACGCAAACATAAACACAGCTGCGCGACACCACAAACACATGCATTCACACTCACAAACAAACATGCTCGCAGACATAAACAGCTGCACTTCTGGATGAAACCGAGACGGCCACGCTGTGCTCTGAGACGCACACACACGGCGGGACCGATGAGGCGAGGTGTCAGTGTAACGGGAATGGGCTCAAATAATGTGATCTCTGGGTAAAGGTGAGGTCGTTTAGCCTCGAACACACGGGTGCAGTACAAACCGAGCGACTCAGACTCTCTCATGTGCTGCATTTCAAAGCATCCGAAGCCTAAATCGAATATTGCAAAGCCTTCTTTTATGCTAGGACATATTCTTCACAAAATGCATTTATTTGATGCTGTTGGCATATTAATTCCCCACATTTTAGTATTTTTGTTTTGCTGTTTTTTTGCAGAAATGACGTCCAGTATGGTTTTGGCCCTTTCCTCTGCGCATTTCTACTCAAGATTACAGTACATCGATTGAATGTTTATGCAAACAGCATATGTAAGTTTTTAATGTTGTGTACATTTTTTAACAAAAGAGTTCAATTAAAAATATAGCTGCAAGCAGCAATTATGTGGCCAAGCAGCTGCAGGTATACGGTAAGTTAACCATGATCCAAAGAACACAAGGACAGCAAAACATTTTTGAGGTTATCAGCAGTTTTAACCCTAATTTACATCTCTGTCCCACAAAGTTTACAGGGACCCTCGGGACAATCCTAAAGTCACCTATTAATGTTCACTTCAATAAGTAAATCCTTGGATCAGGTCTCACAATGGCTTACTAAAATCATGTTTGCATCTGAATGCCAAGAAATCTCTGAGCATGTTTTTTACAGAAAGGGTAAAGTTTGATGTTAAAGCAGAACAGAAATGAATTTAAATATTTTTCTGAATAATAATTGATTCTCAGCTTTCTTTTAAAGGTGAAAAAGTGGTTAATACAGTGAAATTTAATTTAGCCAATTTTAGGTTCATTAGAAACAGCTTAACTTAAGAGGCTGAAATGTTATTCATGAAAGCTATGATTCTACCGCATATTATGGGACTACTTGGACACAAGCATGCAAGTCTGATCTTAAGCCTGTTGAAACTGTGTATAAGCAAGCTCTTATGAATCAGATAAAAAGCCAAAGATTTTCCATTATGGCGGTATTTTAGTTTATGTATTCTTTTTTTGAGCTGGGAACACTAGATCAAATTAGCTGATTTATTGTTGGTTTTTAAGATTCTTAATGATTTTGCATCATATTTGTGACACTGGAGCACAAAAGCAGTCTTAAGTCGCTGGGGTATATTTGTAGCAATAGCCAAGTTTACACATGTAAGGAGTAAATCAGCTATCAGAAAGGAACACACGAGCACAAAAAAAAACATAGCTTTAGTCAGTTATCATTTGTCTTTAAAAGAATCATGACTGGAATCGATTCTCAATAGAATTAAAACATATAAAAAGTCAGTGGTTTTTCTAAAATAAAAGAAAATAAATAAATAATTAAGTCAATTTCATTCATTCATTCATTTGATTTCATTTAAACTTCAACATGCCCTGGGACTACAGATAAAAATGAGCTGGCCTGGGTAAATCTGGCACATTTTACAATGATTTTATGTCTTATTAATGTGTATTACCCCTGACTAAAAAATAAATAAATGAAATTAATGAATGAATTGTCAAGGCACAGCTTCACTTTCTGACTGGTCTCTTCACAGTCAAATTTGTCTGTTGGAAAACCATTTAGAAAATCAAAAATCTGCTTATGAACTTGTGACCGGCAGATATTTGGACCAAAATTTAGAGGAGGTCAAGTGAAAGTTGTACGACGAGTTAAAAAAACAGTTTTCAATTAAATTGTTGGAGAGAAAAATTCTGTTTCCTTTCAAGGTCTAGAGGTGGAGAGAGTCTGCCTGCATGCTTCACAATGAATCACAACCGCACAGAGTTTAAAGAAACCATTTATTCGCCTTGGTCCTATCAAACTCAGTGTGAACGTGTTTGTGTTTGTGATTGCGCAGACGTACCTCTATGATGACATCAGGAGCGCTGATGATGCGAACGGGGTCGTCTTTGCTCTCTGTGTCATAAGAGAGCGAATACACCAGCCGGCCTCCGTATGCCAAGAGCTGCAGATGCAAACACACACAAACAGCAGCAAAGGTCAGCAACTGTGTCTGTTTTCAAGAAAAGGTCGAAAACAAGTTCAAAACGCAGTGATTATTGATGAAGCCCCACACACACACACACACACACACAATGTGAGTGCATTCTCAGTCTGTTATTGAGAAATGTTATGCTGCAGGGCAAATCGGTGCGGTTAAATCAGACCAGCACACTGGGGGAGGAACTCGAGCTCCACTGGGGAGAACAACACTTCACCGTGTGTTTTCTGCATCCAATACTGGCTTTTTATACACACACACACACGCCCACTCACGCATACATACTCCTACACGCTCCTACACTTCAAATCTCTCAAGACAGGCTTGGGTTTTACTGCAGCAGCCTGTGAGTTCGAGGTCAGAGCACATCTCTCCAACACACCAGACTCATACGGCATTCACATCCAAACCAAACATCAACACGTCTCGCTCGTCCCACTTTTATATGTTCTGACTGCTCATGTCTAAAGGAAAGAGAAAAGACATTTGTCTCCAGACCAACACGTGAAAAAACGATTGATTTTTCAGCACTGCGGCTGACCGGCAAGCCTGAAATGACATTTGGGCAAATCGCCCAAGAAATGTCTTATTTCACGCCAAAATTATGTTTGGTTTACACAAAATGAAGCCTTATTCAAAGACCATTAAGTTTGAGACATTATTTTCATGGCAATTAAGCAAATTTCCTCCAAATTACTTTAATGCAAGTAATTCACATATGTGACCCTGAACCACAAAACCAGTCATAAGGGTCAATTTTTTTAAATTGACATTTATACATCATCTGAATAAATAAGCTTTCCATTGATGTATGGTTTGTTAGGATAGGACAATATTTGGCCGAGATACAACTATTTGAAAATCTGGAATCTGAGGGTGCAAAAAAATCAAAATATTGAGAAAATCATCTTTAAAGTTGTTCAAATGAAGTTCTTAGCAATGCATATTACTCACCAAAAAATAAGTTTTGATATATTTACGATAAGAAATATACAAAATATCTTCATGGAACATGATCTTTACTTAATATCCTAATGATTTGTGGCATAAAAGAAAAATCTATAATTTTGACCCATACAATGTTTTTTTGGCTATTGCTACAAATATACCCCAGCGACTTAAGACTGCTTTTGTGCTCCAGGGTCACATATATACATGGGTTGGACAAAATAATGTGAACACCTAGGAAATATGAAAAGTTTAATTATTAAGGTGTTTCACCACATTGGCCTGTAATACAGCACCCAACCCTCTTAGAGTAAATTCATACACATTTTGAATGGTCTCCAGGTGAATGTTGTCTATCAGAACATCTACTAGTTGCTTCAGAGATGTTGAAGGAGGTGGTCTGATAATATTCAAGTCAAGTGACATGTCTGGCCAGGGCAGATGTTGAAGTTCATCTTGTGCTCTAATTGTCCGGGTTTTATGATCATAACACCATATTTTTCACATGTTAGTACTGGTGTCTGTTATTTAAAGTTTTAGCAGTTGCTGCTGCAGGCTTTGTTAAGTTCTCTGTGCTTGGTTTTTGTGGAAACAGGGTCTTCAAGGTGAAAATTGAGGTTTGCTGCCACTTTACAGCAGTAGTTCTGTGTTGTTTGGACACAATCCTTCTTAGTTATTCACTTTCTGTTTTCACCCACTATTCTACTACACTGATATAGTCTTGCCATGCTTTGTGTTCGCAGTCATAATCATAAATACTGTTGTTCTGAAAACACCAAACAACTGGGCCATTAAGGTTACAGATGTCTCTGCTTCCATGATTTGTCCCTTATAGAAGTCATTTATTTCACACATGGCTTCTACTAGACTGTTTTACGAACTAGACAATACAGACATTGAAAAAAAAAAGTAAATGATAATTGCAACCTTGTTTATTTATTTATTTTTTCACTGTAGCCTACACAAATGAAATTAGCCCTATAATAATGGATGTTCACACTATTTTTATTACTTTCAGCCTGAGCTCCAGTTTCGTGTTCAATGACATTTAGCTTATGTGTTCCTGTTTCCTTTGTTATAGTGATTAGTTTGCTAATTATCATCATCACTTGTGTCTAGTTTAGTTGCCAATTAGCTAATCACCCTTGTGTATTTTAACCTTCTTGAGTAAGGGTATGTTTACATGACAACGTTGCAAAAAAAAACAGAAAAGGTTTTCCTTTGCAGTTGTGAAAAGTTTCACATACAGATTACAACGTTGTCAAAGCGATCCCGTTCACATTTTTTGAGAACCGTGTTTATGTTGTCTACACAGAGACGATAACAATACAGTTTTCAAAATCTTACACTTTAAAACTCATTTTGAACGGCCAAAATGCATCAAAAGTTTTTTGTTTTTAGTTAAAAACGGTGTCCTGCAAACACTCCCTTAGTCTTCAGTTTTCGGTTACTCTCTATGCACAGTGCTGGGTAGATTACTTACAAATTGTAGTCTGTTACTGATTCCCAATTAGATGACAAAAATTTTAGTTAGTAACTTAAACTGTTACATTACACATTTTAGGTATATAATCTGACTGCCTTTTGATTACTGTTAGACTACTTTTGATCTAACTTGTTCATCACATTGACTTAAATAGGAAATATTGTAACATATTGATATAAAAATGCAGAGAGAAAGAAATATTTGTTGTTATTAATAACATGAAGTGCATTAAACATTACATTACATCAAGGTTTCCCAAACTATGTTTGTGAGATTAATGGTTTGAGAGTTTAATGAAAAGCTAATAATTAATTAAATCATAAAAATGTAAAATTAAAATAAATAATTTAAAATATAAAATATATGTTTTATTTGTTTACCTGCAAGTAATGTGACCATTAACCAACGTCAGAAAATACTTAATTATTAACTTAAAATCTTGGGGGTAGCTACTTCAAGTAAATATATTAAGTGAAAGAAAAAATCCCTGCTTAATGCCTGAATCCTTGCTTTACATGGAAATAAGAAATGTGAATTTGTGCATTTTAATGTGATTGAAAGACAAAAGCCTTCCAAAGACATGGTTAAATAACCAACTGAATTATAATTCAAATAAAAATTAATGTGTCCAGTAATTTATGCAATGTTGAAACACTTCATAAACATGAAATTATTTTTGTAAATCCAGTATTCAAAAAAAAAAGAAAGAAAAAAAAAGCTCTTCAGGGTTACAACTGCAGGTTACCACTTTTAATGTAATGCCATGGTGCAAACATCACACTCTAGCTGTGTCTCATTTCGAAGGCTGCCTCTGAAGGAAGCGTATACGGAGTGTCCTCAAACCCAGAATTAAACGAGTCGGCCTTCGTAGGACGGGCGGAAAAGGAAACAGGAAGTATCACGTTGCTATGCCAACACATTTATAGAGTCATTAATTTCATAAAACTAAATGTACAAATCAATTTATTATAAGATTATTGTCTCCGTTTCTACAGTTAACAACATGAAAGCGACCCCTAAATGTACAATACCAGAGGATTAAACAAATTAACAATTTCTCGCCTTGCTAGCAAAGTTAAAAATCACTCAACACTTGTAATCCTGTTTACCACATCTACCAACTGAGGTAATACAGTTTAAAAAAGAAGAACTAGAAAATAATTACATTTTACATTTAATACTTACATTTTTTTATATTTACATCTTCACTTGTGTGTAACGTTACATCAAAGTCCCTTTAAGGGTATTCTATAGTCTTTGTTTACATCTGCCGGCACCGCCATTTTTTTTTGTAATAATAATGTTTACAGTGACGCAAAGAATTGTGGGTTATCTGTAGCAGCGAAGGATACACCTCATGCATCCTCCGAATTCCTGTGAAAGAAGGTTGCATTCGGAGTGTCCTACTTGCTTTTCTAAAACGAGACAGCCTCGATGACGTATGCAGCCTTCGAATGCCACCTCCAGAGGGCGCAGGCTTCGAAATGAGACACAGCTTCTGTTACTGGATCACAGCTGAAGGGCAGGAACAAGCACTGCTTCCCGTTATCAGTCGAGCTCTTGTGATGTCATGGCAACCACTTCAGCTCAGTCAGTCCTGAGTGTTCAAGAATGAATCATGCTCGGGTCAATAGAGTCACCTCAAACCACCTGTTTATTAACCGACTTGTTTAATAATTTAATATGAACGTAATAACATGCACTTGCCATTATATGGTCTACAAAAGTACTATGGTGGTACCAGATGGCAATGCTACAGACTGTCCCATATACCATGGTATTTACATTATACTCAATGTTATTTCAAAGAATACTAAGAAAGAAAACAAGGTACTGCCAACGAAACAATGGCATTGCCACGGAACCATTTTATTATTTGTTAGTGAGAGTTTAGATTGCAAAGAAACCACAAATCAAAACCCAAATACTAAGACTGAGCATGAACACATGCAGACTAAATGGGAAAAATGAAGGGAGAGAGCGAAAATTAGAGCATCAACTCTGGCACATCTTACAGGAAATGAGAAACAGACCGTCCGCTGGGCGCCTTCAAACTAAAAACTGGGCGCCGTCAAGCAACTCCAGAACATTCCTCTGCTGTAACCCCTCTCTCCATGAAATTAGCCCCGCTGACCTCTGCTCCTCCCGCCGCGTCTCACCCCGTTCACTTTAAAGTCAAGCAGGGAGCAGTATGGGTCTGATATGGACCAGAGCCCACCTACAGAGACACAAACACACAGACGAAGCTCCACAAACAAAGTGCGGTTTGTTTGTGTTGTGCTTGTGACAACCAGTTCAAAAGGCAATGCACATCTGGACAGATGCAATCAGAGGAGCAGCACATAAACACACACAGGCACATCATACCATGTGTGAACACCAGTGACCGCTAAAACTCGAGGCAAATATGTTGAGACCAGACGGGCGGAAATGCTTTCTGTACAAATTCTGTAAGCACCATAAAACCAGTGAGGAGAAGATTTCTAACATGTTTGTAAGATGTTTGCGTCTCTGATTGTAGTGACATCAGTCTGTCCTTCAAGCTGTTCCTCTTCTAACTGCTGATGTTTACGTGATCAGAGACGATATCCACAACATTACACAACCTCAAGTGCCTTATTGCTTTTATAACAAAAAAACATTTACTACATGATTCAAATATTAACAGTTGCTATGCAACAAAAATAACGTCAGCTATGCTGTGGAATGATACACTGTAAAAAAAAATCCGTAAAATTTACGGTAAAATAACGGCAGCTGTGGTTGCAGGAATTTTACCATAAAAAATACGGTAGGAACGTTTTAGGTTTTACGGTTTTAACTTAAATTTACAGTTAAATACAGTAATTTCCGTAATTAACTGATATAATGTTAATATACCATCCTATTGAAGTACTGAAATCTGTTTTGTACCTTTGTAATACACTGATAACCACCAAATGCAGGTGGTGAGAAAGTCACATGATGAACCAAAGCCCATCACAAGCAGCTTTTAAATAATAACATATATAGAAGGTGCACAGTGTCATTCACACAAACACCAAACACCATCACGGTAACACACATGAAACTGAAATAATGCAATTATATGGTCTTTTTCACTTCCAAAAGTGGTATACTACCGTTAAATTAATGGCCAATACATGTAATGTCCAATACAGTTTTTCACCGTATATAGTAGGGGAATTTATTAGTTATTTGTAGTTATGTAAACCACTTTATGGTCGTTGAGAAAGAAAAACATTTTGTCAATTCGTCAGGAGCATGAAACAATTTTGATCTGTATGGCAATACTAATGATGGAATAAAAATACTATTAAACTTCATTTGGTTTCTCAGACACCAACAACTGAGTCCGAGTGGAAGGCCATTGCCAAAGACTTTACTGACAAGTGGCACTTTCCACACTGCTTAGGGACTGTGGATGGCAAACACATCTTCATTCAACCCTGCCAAGTCTGGAAGCATGTTTTACAACTTTAAGTCCAGGTTTTCCATCATACGTATGGCTGTAGTCAACTCCACCACAGGTTTGTGTATGCAAGAGCGGGAACCCAGGGCAGA
Organism: Sinocyclocheilus anshuiensis; assembly: GCF_001515605.1. Taxonomy (NCBI): domain Eukaryota; kingdom Metazoa; phylum Chordata; class Actinopteri; order Cypriniformes; family Cyprinidae; genus Sinocyclocheilus; species Sinocyclocheilus anshuiensis. The sequence continues at coordinate 549,600 of NW_015548194.1, forward strand.
GTGTCTGAAGCTTGTGTGTTTGCCCAGTCGGACTTAAGAGTTGCTATGGACACTGGCCTACTGCATGTCCCCCATCAAAATACTCTGCCCGACACTGATGTCATGATGCCCTACATGTTCATCGGTGACAAGGCCTATCCGCCCAGAACAGATCTCATGAAGCCCTATCCTTTTCGAAATCTGAGCCCAAATCAAAGGATTTATAATTACCATCTTTCCAGGGCATGCCGTGTTGTTGAAAACGCCTTTGGAATTTTGGCAAATCGCTACAGATTTTAGAACAACTATTTGCCTGGATCCAGACAAAGTTGTGCCCATTGTTTTTGCCTGCACAACTTTTATGATGCCTATGTGCCACCTGCCTATGTGGATTATGAAGATGCCAACCATCATCTATATATATATATATATATATATATATTTAATAAACCAATGGTTTCAAAAAGACCAATGTGTTGCTCAACAAGTTTACCCTCCATCACTTCATTCCACACCACACGCCATAGTTTCATTTCTGTTTTTGTGCAGGTGCAGTGAGGGCAAATCGGTGAGGGCAATCGGTTTGTAGATCTGATTTAACTGTGCAAAATCCCCACAAGGGCCGACCAAAATTTCTGACATGTCAGAAATTCATCTGACCATCCAGTCTGGAGAGGTTAATCGCCTCTGTTACCCCTGTACACTGCACAACAAACAACGCACGACAAAGCTGAAATTCAGCCCGACTCAAAAAAGAGTTGCACGAGTCAGAATTCGCCTCAAAATCGGTCGAAAATCGCACAGTGTATGCCCGGCCTTACCCGAATGAAGAACGTTGATGGTAGTCTTGCTGTGATAGTCGGTGTTGACGGTGTTACCGGTGTTAAGTCACAACACCGGTTATGTCACTTGCCCACCGCGGCACCATCAGTTTTGATATTTTATAGTAATAAAAACATTTAGTTAATTTAGAGAACAGACACTACAATTAAAAACTGAACGCGGCTGCTCAATGAAGCGTGCTGAGCGACATTCGTATCACAGATCAGCAGCTTGAGACAGATTTCATTTATCAAGTGAGGAGAGTGAGTCGAGCTGACCGACAAGAAGATTGAGGTGAGACAGACAAGACCACAAAATAAACTCCAACAAACACAAGTAACATCCAGCCGGTTGTTATCGTAGAATAACCTCTGCTTCACATCGGGGTCCTGATCACCCTGTCGGGGGTTATTCTGCGATAATAACCGGCTGGATGTACATTATCCCTTACTTAACTGTCAGCTTGTTTATTGAACTGTTGTATAATATCAAAATACAAGAATTATCACACTCACAGTCTGGTCTGAATATCAGCATTACCTACGACTGATTGACAGCTGATATTTGGTATGACAGCTCTTGCTTGTGTGGTATTGCTTCAGTATAACACAAATGGAACGATGCACTGATCAATCCAGGACCAAAACTTTTTATAGGTTTTATAAGATACTTTTGCAGGTCATGTCAAACATTCAACCTTTTATTAACAACCTCTTTGTGTGTTCTCATTTAATTGCATGGAAATCATTTGAAAATCGTTTTTGTGGCATGTACTGTACATGTGCCTGTACATGTTTAAAAAACATAAATAAATAAAATAATGTGATTTTGGGAATATTACATGTAAATATCCCTGTTTTCAGGAAGGGATATCAAATTGCACATAATCACGATTGCACATAATTTCCATCATGCCATGTGAAACGCCAGTCCATGTGTGAAATCCGTGAGCAAGCATGGCAAAGACCCACAATTTCCAGGTAATGTGTACTTTGTCCACAGTAATTTAAACTCTCAATGGAAAAATGTCTGAAAGTCTCAGTGGAAGTAAGTATGAGTAGGTATCTTATTAAATGTCATCTTACCAAAGGAGGCTGTTGCCATAGAGATTACCATTACCATACTATTACTATTACCAGACACCCTTTAAAATATGCAGCTACTCAGTGTAAAGAGTGACTCTATATGAACTCGTAGGATCCAGCATTTAAAATAGAAGTTCATGTCACATAACTACTAAAAATGATTGCAAATGTGTGTAAAGTGCTTGTCAATCTAAATCTACTGTCACATTGTTTTTTTAGGGAAAGCATTAAATGTTCCAGTGTTAAACAAATACACAATGTGTGACTCAAAAGCCATAAAAACAGCATCGAAAGAGATCAGTCTTTTAAAACTGTGTGTATTGCAGCAAATATAACAGTGAATCTCATGAAGAAGTGTCTGCTTCATATTTATGGCAGCCTGTTTCTGCAACAAGATAAAAATAACAGTGATTGCTTCCTTTTATCTCACAATTCTGACTTTTTTCTTGCAATTCAGAATTGCAAGAAGTAAACTCAGAACTGCGTAATATAAACGTGCAATTCTAAGAAGAATAGTCTGAATTGTAAATAAAAATGTAAAAAAAAAAAATAATAATAAAAACTCGAGAAATTGTGAGAAAAAGGATAAAAAGTACCCTATTTAATTAATTATTATTTTTTTTATTCTGTAGGCAGAATTGGGCTTCCATACATATTACACCGCAAAAGCAGAGGATATATATATATATATATTGCATAAAGAATATGAAGTTTATTTTTAGGACCATTGTTTTTTATTTATTTACTTATTTATTTTTGTTAATTTATTAATTTATTGGCATGTTCTTGACAGGCATCAGGAGATTCACCCAGAAACACTTTTTTCCATATGTAACTGGTCAGTGCATTCAATGAGGATGAATCCTTCATTTAAAACTTTAAAAGTCAATTAAACGTACAGCCTAATCTACGTGGATATGAAAAGCCTTTTAGATGAATGCTGACAGTGCCTTTAAACTCAGAGTAATGGCATCATTAGCAGTGGAGAGAGTTCAGAGGTCAAAGAACATCGGCGGCACATGCTTGACCCACTTTAACAGCTCAGGGTTTATTCTCACACATCTGAATGCACTGGAAATCACATGCATATTCATCTTGTTCACTGTCTTTTCGAGTCCTCAACTCTCTCTGTGTGTGTGTGTGTGATGTCTATTCAGGCTTTGTCCATTCTTCTAATGACCGTTCACAATGTGAGCATATGAATTGGTGTCATTTACACCCATTTACAGCCCTTTCTTAATGTATATTCCTGGTCTTAATGTGAATGTTATTCCTTTGGATAATATTTGAAACACACATTAAGATATTTTCATGAAACCTGAAAAGGTATCTGTCACTGCATAGAAATCCATGCATCCAAAACTTAAAAGATTCAAAAAGGTCATCATAAAACAAATCCATATGAATTGAGTGGTTTAGTCCAAGTCTTGTGAAGAGACACAATCACTTTATTTGATGAACAGTTTCATTCAAAATCTTAATTTGTGTTTCAAAGATTAACGAAAGTCTCAAGTAAACATGAGAGTATAAACAAGATTAGTACACAAGTTATATAAGTAGGAGTTATTAAAAATCATGTTACAGTATGACTGTGGATTAGTTCAGCTCTTGTGGAAGCATCTTCAGATGTTTTTTTAAAGGCCTCAGCACATCCATCTGCACATGTTTACATCGGAAAACACACAAAACACTTTCAGTGTAAACAGCCCCTTATTCACATGACACAACACTTGAAGTTTCTCAAAGTTACCATTTTAAAAGAGTAGCCTCAGTGAATCGGCCAAACAGGTTTGAAAAGCAATCTGGATGGATTCAGACCGCTTTCTCATTGAATCCTTTGGAGTGGTTTCTCAGTCAGTGCAACAATATCATGAGAGCAAACGAGCGCTGGATGAAGTGGATATTTACCTGCAATCAACTGAATTGATTGAGAGGAAACTTTGAGAAGCTTCAAGTAGTGCCGTGTCATGTGATTGAAGGACTGTTCAAGTGTTTTTGTGTCCACCCATGCTGTTTTTCATCAAAACTTAATTAGATTTATGCTTCAATGGGGTGAGAAAAAATAAAACTTAATTTACTGGAACCACTACAAAAACACTGATTAGAAAAGGATTTTTTTTTTTTTTTTTTGAAAAACATACTGCATACTACGTTCATAGTGGCTTATTTGTCAGTACGAACAAAAACATTTTCACAAGTTGTGTGCCAAAAATAGAAACTTTCCGCTCACTATGTTTATATTGTTACTGATATGTACTTATTATATTATTACTAATATGATGTGATATGATATAGGTAATAAACACTGTCTGAAATTAAATGAAGGTGATTCTCAGACAGTGCGGTTATGTACACTCCTTTGATTTAATTTTTCATACTCCCATTATGCATGCATTTAAAGTCCCCGGCTGCGTCTCTCCCCCTGCAGACACTGAAGTTAAATCAAGGGCAGATGAAAGGCTAAATGAGCCTGTAACATAATGATGATAAATGATGTCTGTATTGTGGTCATGTGACGGCATCATTACTGCACATTATACATCAGCACAGTGTGCTGGCACAAATTAATACTAGCACGCACACGCACACACACACACACACACACACACACACACACACACACACCCACACACACACACACGCACACACGCACGCACATGCACACACTCACTTTCTTGTGCAGGTAAGCAGACGGGGCGCTCCAGTAGTACGGTGCCGTCAGGTGAGTCTGCACGTCTGATTGGCTCACGGTGAGCTGGTGGGCCGTCTCTCTGCTGGGCACCGCCCACACAAGCCCCTCCCCATCCGCTCCTGTCAGATACCATCCAGACATATCCATCACCTGCAAACAGACACACCAAAACATTCAGATCTCTGAGACCGTGCTGTTGGGTAGGGCAGGCAATAGTGCTACTGGTATGTATGCTCATCATATGCAAATTACAAAATATATGTTTAAGTAACATTTAAGTGCGTATTATCATTTCAGCAGAAGGTCCAGCAGCTCTCTTTTGGCATTCCATAACCTCATAATCAGCCAATCTCCTTTGTGATTGGAGCAGTCAAATGGAGAACAAACTCATTCGTCACAATTTATTGCAGTTCTGCCTAGCAGCGTTTAACTGTTCTCTTCATATGATAATCTGTATTTTTGCCTGTATCCTTTCTCTTATGTGCATCATTCTAAATATTATTGCATGATTGATTAAATGACCTTAAAACTGAAGTTCCCTTTCATGGGAACTTCGAACTGCGTCCTCTAGGTTTCTCATAGTGACCCCTAGAGGACGCAGTGTCTCGTTCCCTACTCAGGGAACGTCTCCGGTAATTGGGTAA